>NC_087190.1:4868000-4883000 GCF_035594125.1 Scylla paramamosain
TTGCCTTAGAACTGTGGGACCTCCAGTACCGGGAACAAAGATGACTAATCAGTTCATGATAATAAAATTTAAACGAATAAGTTATAACATGTAATGCCTCAAGGGTTTACCATAATTTTTGGTAGAAAATATCCTACTTGTGTAGATGTTACATTCAATTGTGCATCACTGGTGTTGGACTACTGCCTTTTCATACACATTTTACCCTCATCAGTTTACATCCTAAATTTTGTTCCACCCCGCCACAAAAAAATAAACAAATAAATAAATACATAAATAAATAAATAAATAATAAATAAACAAATAAACAAATAAATAAATAAATAAATAAATAAATACAATAATAATAATAATAATAATAATAATAATAATAATAATAATAATAATAATAATAATAATAACTAATAACTAACTGGCAAAGGGAATTTTACATCCTTGTTCTCTGTGTGGGCAATGCTGTCAATCAGTCTGTGACACATATAATTACTACATATAGGCACAAAAATGGTTACTTTCATATGAACGAAGCCTTTAAACAATGCAGGGTTTTGTGGCCTGACGAACGCTCCAGTGGGCAGCGATGTCAATTAGCCTCTGACGCCGAAATCTTGCGCCCAGCCTCATATAATGGCGCATAACATCTAAAATGTTGTAAGTCATTATTTTGCAACACCCTTAATAGTTTATCACCGTTCCACATTCACAAATTATTCTTGAACATATCTGCTAATGGTCCCACGTACTCTTGAATTCTAACACTGCCTATTAATAATTTTTGGATCTAAATACTAACAAAAGAATTTCTCTCAATATACATATTATCATCAGTTCTGGCGTATTTTCTCTTAATCTACAATATTTTGTGATTGGGATTTTCCATGTGAGAGGCCCAGCAAACAGCGGGAATATGGTTGTTTTACAGTTGCCTTGTAAACCAAGGGATTGCTCCGTGCGCCTTCCTCATCTCCATCTGTCAACATCTAGTTTAACCACTTGCAGCTTGCAATTTCATTTATTTTCTTGTTCTAAGTTTTACTGACTGCAAAAGTATCTACAAAATTTTATTTACATAACCAAGAAGAAAGTAAATTTTTATATTCATGACCGTTCCTTTAGACCTTAAAAAAATATTTCATGGGATTATTATCATTATTATTTGGATGATGTTATCTTCTTTATTTATTTATTTTACTACCCCTTTCTATTTGCTATTGAAAGCCTTGCCATCCCTGACACAGGACTCACACACTCCACAGCACCTCTCCTCTGCGTCATGTCAGCTGGCGGCCGATTAGTCAACAAACCCATCACCACACCAACCTGTCAACCAATAAACATAAGAACACAAGAAAACAAGGGAAGCTGCAGGACGCCACCAGGCCTACACGTGGCAGTCCCTACAACAAACATATCTACATATTTCCATCATCCATAAATTTGTCTAATCTTCTGTTAAAGCTGCCTAATGACTCACCACTAACAACCTCATTACTGAATTCGTTCCATTCACCTACCACTCTATTTGAGAACTAATTCCTTCCTATCTCTTTCTTGAACCTAAGTTTTTTTTTTTTTTCCAGTTTGAACCCCTTATTTCTTGTTCCAGCCTGATTACTGATCCTGAGAATTTTGTTACGAGTATAATCCCTATACCACTAAAGGACTTCTATCAGGTCCCCTCTTAACCTGCGTCTCTCTAAGGAATGTATATTTAACAGCTTGTCTCGTGTTGTAAGGAATACCACTCATCCTCTGTATCCTTTGACACATTCTCCTTTGTTACGAACAGTTTCATGATGCAATCCTTTGTTCTGTTTAGTATTCCATTTTTTTCCTTCATTTATTTTATAGTAGTGTCTGAATAAGTAAAAAAAAAAAAATACGTGAAATATATGAGTCACCATTTTTTTTTTCTTTAGTTTTCCTCTTTCGAAATTCGCATGTATCCTCCATGAGGCAAAAAGACTCCTGGAAGCGCCGCAGAGACCGGACGCAAATCAAACTCTCAGTCCATTCTGTGCCACTCCTCCACCACATTCAAAACACTTTAGGTCCCTGACGATACACGAGTTTGTGTGTATTTCTTTAAGGTTCGAGTGATCGAATAAAAAGATCTACGCTGTTAAAGTGAGAAACACTCTTGAAAACCAGGCTGCTCATCTCTGGGACCTTTGAAAATTGGCGTGGCGAGACAGGTGAGCCTTTCTGAATACGAGTCTGAAAAAAAAAGAAAAAGTAGAGGCCGACACATCACCCACAGCTAAGAGAGAGAGAGAGAGAGAGAGAGAGAGAGAGAGAGAGAGAGAGAGAGAGAGAGAGAGAGAGAGAGAGAGAGAGAGAGAGAGAGAGAGAGAGAGAGAGAGAGAGAGAGAGAGAGAGAGAGAGAGAGAGAGTGCTTTTAGTCAAGATTATTATTATTATTATTTGTGTGTGTGTGTGTGTGTGTGTGTGTGTGTGTGTGTGTGTGTGTGTGTGTGTTGTTTTACTACTGATATTTTTGCTTGTTTTGTTTGTTTGCTTTTTCCGGAAGAGTCGCGAACGAGCAGACGGTGAGCAGGAAAAAAAATGGAAAAAAAAATTAAAATGTGTAAACAAAACGAGAAAAGTAAAAAAGAAAAAAACGAGTACAGAAAAAAAAACACATGACGAGATTACGTATAAACGGGTAAAAAAAAAAAAGAAAATGGGCATAACTTGTTCAGGAAAAAATAGGGCAATACGAATTACCAAAAATAATCCACACAAAAAAAAACTCATACGTAGAGGAGAGGAAATAAAACAAAGAGAGACAAAGACAAACAATACGCAAACAATAAGCAGAAAATGGAAAAAACCGAGTAACAAGAGTACAAAGAGACAGCAGCAACAGCAGCAGTAGTAGCAGCAGCAGTGGTGGTGGTGTCTCTCGTCATTCCCCGCCCTCACGCCATAGGCACAGCACAGCACACGCAGAGGTGGCGGTGATTCAGACTACAGCTCACACGTTAAAGGTATTTGTCAACACACAAGAAGGCTTACGAGAAGGCCTCACTAACACCTCAAACCACGAGGCTGCCTTAACAAAAAGTCCTCTCGCTTATCTATTTATTTATTTATTTCGATGCAGGAGAGGCACCGGCCAAGGACAACAAAACTGTAAAAAAAACAAAAGCGATAGTAAAAAATTGAAATATAAGTGTGTTGAAACCTCCCTCTTGAAGGAGTTCAAGTCATAGGAAGGTGGAAATACAGAAGCAGGCAGGGAGTTCCAGAGTTTACCAGAGAAAGGGAAGAATGATTGAGAATACTGGTTAACTCTTGCATTAGAGAGGTGGACAGAATAGGGGTGAGAGAAAGAAGAAAGTGATGTGCAATGAGGCTGCAAGGGGAAGGGAGGCATGCAGTTAGCAAGATCAGAAGAGCAGTTAGCATGAAAATAGCGGTAGAAGACAGCTAGAGATGCAACATTGCGGCGGTGAGAGAGAGGCTGAAGACAGTCAGTTAGAGGAGAGGAGTTGATGAGACGAAAAAATTTTGATTCCACCCTGTCTAAAAGAGCGGTATGAGTGGAACGCCCCCCAGACATGTGAAGCATACTCCATACATGGACGGATAAGGCCCTTGTACAGAGTTAGCAACTGGAAGGGAGAGAAAAACTGGCAGAGACGTCTCAGAACACCTAACTTCATAGAAGCTGTTTTAGCTAGAGATGAGATGTGAAGTTTCTAGTTCAGATTATAAGTAAAGGACAGACCGGAGATTTTCAGTGTAGAAGAGGGGGACAGTTGAGTGTCATTGAAGAAGAGGGGATAGTTGTCTGGAAGGTTGTGTCGAGTTGATAGATGAAAGAATTGAGTTTTTGAGTCATTGAACAATACCAAGTTTGCTCTGCCCCAATCAGAAATTTTAGAAAGATCAGAAGTCAGGCGTTCTGTGGCTTCCCTGCGTGAACTGTTTACTTCCTGAAGGACTGAACGTCTATGAAAGACGTGGAAAAGTGCAGGGTGGTATCATCAGCGTAGGAGTGGATAGGACAAGAAGTTTGGCTTAGAAGATCATTGATGAATAATAGAAAGAGAGTGGGTGACAGGACAGAACCCTGAGGAACACCACTGTTAATAGGTTTAGAAGAACAGTGACCGTCTACCACAGCAGCAATAGAACGGCCAGAAAAGAAACATGAGATGAAGTTACAAAGAGAAGGATAGAAGCTGTAGGAGGATAGTTTGGAAATCAAAGCTTTGTGCCAGACTCTGTCAAAAGCTTTTGATATGTCTAAGGCAACAGCAAAAAGAAGGAAGAGGATGACCAAGACTCAGTAAGGAAAGCTAGATCACCAGTAGAGTGGCCTTGACAGAACCCATACTGGCAATCAGAGAGGTTGTGAAGTGATAGATGTTTAAGAATCTTCCTGTTGAGGATAGATTCAAAAACTTTAGTTAGGCAGGAAATTAAAGCAATAGGACGATAGTTTGAGGGATTAGAACGGTCACCCTTTTTAGGAACAGGCTGAATGTAGGCAAACTTCCAGCAAGAAGGAAAGGTAGATGTTGACAAACAGAGTTGGAAAAGATTAACTAGGCAAGGTGCAAGCACGGAGGCACAGTTTCAGAGAAAAAAAGGAGGGATCCCATCAGGTCCATAAGCCTTCCGAGGGTTTAGGCCAGCGAGGGCATGGAAAACATCACTGCGAAGGATCTTAATGGATAGCATGAAGTAGTCAGAGGTGGAGGAGAAGGAGGAACAAGCCCTGAATTATCCAAGGTAAAGTTTTTAGCAAAGGTATGAGAGAAGTTCAGCTTTATAAATGGGCGAGATAGCAGAGGTGCCGTCACGCTGAAATAAAGGAGGGAAAGATGAAGAAGCAAAGTTATTGGAATTTATTTTATTTTCTATTTTTTATCTATTTTTTATTATTCATTCATTTATTTATTTATTTATTTATTTTATTATTTATTTACTTTTTATTTATCTAATTATTTATTTATTATTTATTTATTTATTTTTTTTTTTTGGCTAGATGCCAGAACTCACGAGGGGAGTTAGATCTTGAAAGATTTTGGCACTTTCTGTTAATGAAGGAGTTTTTGGCTACTTGGAGAACAGACTTGGCATGGTTCCAGCCAGAAATATAAGGTGCATGAGATTCTGGTGATGGAAGGCTTAAGTACCTTTTGTGGGCCACCTCTCTATCATGTATAGCACGAGAACAAGTTGCGTTAAACCAAGGTTTAGAAGGTTTAGGACGAGAAAAAGAGTGAGGAATGTACGCCTCCATGCCAGACACTATCACCTCTGTTATGCGCTCAGCACACAAAGACGGGTCTCTGACACGGAAGCAGTAGTCATTCCAAGGAAAATCAGCAAAATACCTCCTCAGGTCCCCCCAACTAGCAGAGGCAAAACGCCAGAGGCACCTCCGGTTAGGGGGATCCTGAGGAGGGACTGGAGCGATAGGACAAGACACAGAAACAGATATGAGAGTGTGATCGGAGGAGCCCAACGGAGAAGAGAGGGTAACAGCATAAGCAGAAGGATTAGAGATTAAGAAAAGATCAAGAATGTTTAGCGTATCTCCAAGATGGTCAGGAATACGAGTAGGGTGTTGCACCAGTTGCTCTAGGTCGTGGAGGATAGCAAAGTTGAAGGCTAGTTCACCAGGATGGTCAGTGAAGGGAGAGGAAAGCCAAAGCTGGTGGTGAACATTGAAGTCTCCAAGAATGGAGATCTCTGCAAAAGGGAAGAGGGTCAGAATGTGCTCCACTTTGGAAGTTAAGTAGTCAAAGAATTCTTTATAGTCAGAGGAGTTAGGAGAGAGGTATACAGCACAGATAAATTTAGTTTGAGAGTGACTCTGTAGTCGTAGCCAGATGGTGGAAAACTCGGAAGATTCAAGAGCGTGGGCACGAGAGCAGGTTAAGTCATTGCGCACATAAACGCAGCATCCAGCTTTGGACTGAAATTGAGGATAGAGAAAGTAGGAGGGAACAGAAAAGGGGCTACTGTCAGTTGCCTCAGACACCTGAGTTTCAGTGAGGAAAAGAAGATGAGGTTTAGAAGAGGAGAGGTGGTGTTCTACAGATTGAAAATTAGAACTTAGTCCGCGAATGTTGCAGAAGTTAATGAAGAAAAGTTTTTTTTTGCTTTCTTTTTTTTCACTTGCAGTACATAAGTGTTTCCCTTTCTCTCTCTCTCTCTCTCTCTCTCTCTCTCTCTCTCTCTCTCTCTCTCTCTCTCTCTCTCTCTCTCCCTCAGAAAAGTACAACCGTTCACAGTGTGCAGACTACAGTCGCCGGGAGAGCGCCGCGCCCAGCTGCTTCTTTCCCCTTGATTTTTTTTTTTTTTTTTCTAATGGCAACTATGCATCAAATTACTTTTATACTGGAATTTTCTGCCGTGCTCTTACAGATTAGCCGTCTGAGCGGTAATACCCACGATGCCTTTCATGGAACGCTTCAGGAAGGAGCCATGGAGGAATAAGCTGTTCACGTGGAGGCGGGCGCTGGTGATGTTACTCCTCATGGGCTTCATTCTCTTCGTCAGCGGCGCCGCGATGCGCCGTGAGTGTCTGTGTGTAGTACTGCTCAGGACTGGTTCAACCCTTTCACTGCTTCATAATTTTTCTTTTAATCATCAACAAGCTTTTGGGTGCTTATTTATTTATTTTTTTTTATCAAACTCGCTTAAATAATTATTTAGTTTAAAAATAAATAAACAAATAAAGTAAATAAATAAATACATGCATAAAAGACCAACCTCTTGTTCCCCCCTTGTCTGTGTCTCCCCTGCCTCCACGCACACCAGTCTTGCCTCACACTGCTTCACTCACTCACTCTCGCACTCACAGGATTTCCGATTTTTTTTTTTTTTTTTTTCCTGCACGTTGTTGTTCTTTGCTATCACTAATTCTGTCCGTCACATGAATCATGTTTGTTGGGGCAGCACCTCACCGCATCTCCATTGCTGAGTCAATGAGCATCAAAAATCAACACCACCAACTGTCCACATTCCTCACCAATTATTCACATGCCTAAAATAAAACTGAAAAAAAAAAAATACACGCCAAAGAAAATAAATGAATAGAATAAATAAACGCTGTGTCGTTGATGTGGTGACGCTGGTGCAATGTTCTTAACCTGGCGTGCGCTGGTAATTATAGTCTGTCACTACAACCATAAACACACACACTTAAAAACCCGCGTCACTTAACTAGGGACATTTCCAAGTATCGGAGGTGCGGGCCAGAGGTGTTACACAATAATGCTTGGGCCTGCTTACCCTTTCCTTAGCGAGGAAAGTTAAGTAGCGCCTAGATTTACATATCTTAAACACAGGGCCGTGCCAACCACCGCC
The DNA here is from genome assembly GCF_035594125.1 of Scylla paramamosain. Classification (NCBI taxonomy): domain Eukaryota; kingdom Metazoa; phylum Arthropoda; class Malacostraca; order Decapoda; family Portunidae; genus Scylla; species Scylla paramamosain. The sequence continues at coordinate 4,875,333 of NC_087190.1, forward strand.
TTCCCCTAGCCAGCATGACCACTAACCCCGCCCACCCTTTCCCTTGCAGTGCCGTGCATACACATCCACCAGAATATGAGTGACTCGTCATCCACAACGCTGGCGTGCGTGACAGGATTACATGAGAATAGCAGCGTTTTCCTCAAACACCCGCCTCCCCCTGGCAAGCGGTGCATTCCCTTAGGTGGCGTCACGGAGGAGGGAAAGGAATTCATTCTCGCCTTCATTGTAGAAATGTTGTAAACATTAGTAACAGAGGAGAATAAGTAAAAAGAGACGAGGACCTTCTTTGTCTCACCCCTATTCTGTCCACCTCTCTAATGCAAGAGTTAACCAGTATTCTCAATCATTCATCCCTTTCTCTGGTAAACTCTGGAATTCCCTGCCTGCTTCTGTATTTCCACCTTCGTATGACTTGAATTTCTTCAAGAGGGAGGTTTCAACACACTTATCCTTCAATTTTTAACTACCCCTTTGGACCCTTTAATGGGACTGGCATCTTAGTGAGCTTTTTTTTTACTGAATTTTTATTACCCTTGGCCAGTGTCCCACTTACATAGAAAAAAAAAAATGTAATATGCGTAATCTGATGCAATCTAATGTAATCATCAAACTAATATGATTCTATGATTCCACGCCTTGTCAAAGAGTAAAGGAACAACAACACACCTTTCTTTCCTTTCATTCCCTCCTTCACACACCACCGCTGATCCCCCGTGTGTGTGTGTGTGTGTGTGTGTGTGTGTGTGTGTGTGTGTGTGTGTGTGTGTGTGTGTGTGTGTGTGTGTGTGTGTGTGTGTGTGTGTGTGTGTTTCAAACAATAAATGAGGATATATATATATATATATATATATATATATATATATATATATATATATATATATATATATATATATATTACTTTGTTCTTTGAGAGAGAGAGAGAGAGAGAGAGAGAGAGAGAGAGAGAGAGAGAGAGAGAGAGAGAGAGAGAGAGTGGGGTGAAATCACTACGATAGCTTCAGATCCTGCCTTTTAACTCTCTCTCTCTCTCTCTCTCTCTCTCTCTCTCTCTCTCTCTCTCTCTCTCTCTCTCTCTCTCTCTCTCTCTCTCTCTCCGCCTTGATTACCAACGCCAACCCACACCTTACACACACACACACACACACACACACGGGAAGGGGAGGAGGGGCGCCTACACCCTATACATGTGGGTGTGACTGAGGGCGTTTCAACCAAGGTTTCGGGAAGAGGAGGAGGAAGAGGAGGAGGAGGAGGAGGAGGAGGAGGAGGAGGAGGAGGAGGAGGAGGAGGAGGAGGAAGGGTTTGAAAAAAGGCAATTATAATAAAAATATGGCGCGTGCTTATCATTTTGACACACACACACACACACACACACACACACACACACACACACACACACACACACACACACACACACACACACACACACACACACACACACACACACACACACACACACACACACACACACACACACACACACACACACACACACACACACACACACACACAAGGTCTCTGCGACTTCTCCGTGTGAACATTGTGTACATGTACGTGTGTGTGTGTGTGTGTGTGTGTGTGACTCTCTCTCTCTCTCTCTCTCTCTCTCTCTCTCTCTCTCTCTCTCTCTCTCTCTCTCTCTCTCTCTCTCTCATCAGCAAGAAAAAAAGTGAGGCAAAACAATAACAATAGCAATAATAATAATAATAATAATAATAATAATAATAATAATAATAATAATAATAATAATAATAATAGAAAGAAGAAGAAGAAGAAGAAGATGAAGAAGAATTAGGCAAACAAAAGCAAATAATCAAACAAACCTAACCATACTGTTACGAGCCACCCCATTCCTCCCTCCCTCTCTCCTTTCATCCTCCTCCTCCTCCTCCTCCTCCTCCTCCTCCTCCTCCTCCTCCTCCTCCTCCTCCTCCTCCTCCTCCTCCTCCCTTCCTTCAAACTGTCTGAGAGGGAGGAGGAGGAGGAGGAGGAGGTAATCTGGCTCTCTTCTCAGATGAGGAGGAGGGGAGAGCAGAGCCACAACCTCAGAGAGAGAGAGAGAGAGAGAGAGAGAGAGAGAGAGAGAGAGAGAGAGAGAGAGAGAGAGAGAGAGAGAGAGAGAGAGAGAGAAGTGTGTGTGTGTGTGTGTGTGTGTGTGTGTGTGTGTGTGTGTGTGTGTGTGTGTGTGTGTGTGTGTGTGTGTGTGTGTGTGTGTGTGTGAAGTTTACATCATATACTATGTAATTATATTCTCTATGACAAATTCTCTCTCTCTCTCTCTCTCTCTCTCTCTCTCTCTCTCTCTCTCTCTCTCTCTCTCTCTCTCTCTCTCTCTCTCGTCCTTGCAATGTGTCTCCCAGTAAGCGGAAACAAGTGATTTTCCTACCTCTACACACACACACACACACACACACACACACACACACACACACACACACACACACAAGGTAACCAAAAAAAATCCGCTAGTAATATCTCTCTCTCTCTCTCTCTCTCTCTCTCTCTCTCTCTCTCTCTCTCTCTCTCTCTCTCTCTCTCTCTCTCTCTCTCTCTCTCTCTCTCTCTCTCTCTCTCTCTCATTATTATTATACCTCCTCCTCCTCCTCCTCATTCATCTTTTCAATTTACCTTCCTCCTCCTCCTCCTCTTCCCGTGGGAGGATTTGGAAGGATATCCTCTCTCCACGGTCCTCTCCCTCTTCCTCCTCTCCTTTTCCTCCCTCCTGACTCTCTCCTCTCCCTCTCCCCCTTTACACTCTCCCACTCTCCCTTCCTTCCTTATTTTCTCGCAGGATGTGTGGAGGAGGAGAAGGAGGAGGAGGAGGAGGAGGAGGAGGAGGAGGAGGAGGAGGAGGAGGAGGAGGAGGAGGAGGAGTGAAAATTATGATTTTTTTTTTTAGAAAGAGAGAGAGAGAGAGAGAGAGAGAGAGAGAGAGAGAGAGAGAGAGAGAGAGAGAGAGAGAGAGAGAGAGAGAGCACATTACTAATAAAAGTGGCCAGCTTGACCACACCAATGTCACACCGCAGTCATTTCCGATCTCTCTCTCTCTCTCTCTCTCTCTCTCTCTCTCTCTCTCTCTCTCTCTCTCTCTCTCTCTCTCTCTCTCTCTCTCTCTCTCTCTCTCTCTCTCTCTTCCTAGAATGGTTAGGAAACAGACTCTTCCGCCTACCTTCCCACACACACACACACACACACACACACACACACACACACAGTACTAGTATTTTCCGCATTTACAACGGCACACATTATGAAAGTGAACGAAATAACAGACAAAAACAAGAATCACCCATAACAACACATCACAACAACAAGTAACAATAAAACACACCAAGACACTTTCAAATACACAAGTTATACACACGAAAGAGGAACACACGTCACAATACTACAAGGTATCATCACCCCAGTCCATCCAGACACCGCTCACTATGCCAAAACACACACACACACACACACACACACACACACACACGCTAACACTCACTGAAATACGCAAGTTAAACACAGGAAAGGAGAATAATAGTGATAATACAAGTCTTCGCCATCCCAGTCAATCCATGCTCCCACACACCACACCAAAAAATGTAAATAAACAAAGAAACAAACAAATAAATAAACAACACACTGAAATCCATTAAACACGAAAAAACACCCCCAACAAAAAAAATATATATATAAAACAACATCCTGCGGTTTTTTTTTTTTTTTTATCTAAATCTTACACATAAAAATTTAGCTTCATATCACATTGACAAATAAGGTGTATATATGTACAGACAGCTTCCTATTTGATGAAGCAACTTTCCTACTTATATTTCTAACCAAAGCAACATCTGTCATCTGTTTTTCCAAGGCACCTGTCATTGGCTACTGCTGCCTTGACGTGAATCTGGGGCCTGCCTTCTCCCTCTCCCATCCCCCGTGCTTCTCATACCTCCTTCATACATACATAACGCAAGAGTTAACCAGTACTTTCAATCATTCATCCCTTTCTCTGGTAAACTCTGGAACTCCCTGCCTGCTTCTGTATTTCCACCTTCCTATGACTTGAATTCCTTCAAGAGGGAGGTTTCAAGACACTTGTTCATCAATTTTTGACCACTGCTTTGACCCTTTTATGGGACTGCCATTTCAGTGTGCATTTTTGGTTATTATTAATTTTTGTTGCCCTTGGCCAGTGTCCTTCCTACATAAAAGAAAAAAAAATACATACATACAGTGAGAGAGAGAGAGAGAGAGAGAGAGAGAGAGAGAGAGAGAGAGAGAGAGAGAGAGAGAGAGAGAGAGAGAGAGAGAGAGAGAGAGAGAGAGTAGGGGGTTTCGATGAAGGAGATAGGGAGGGAGCATGAGAAATGTATAAAGTATAGGAGTCAGTGTGGATGGGGAGGCAGGCATGGAGTGGGTTACAAAGAGGTGTGTGTGGCTTAACTGACACGTTACGACTTCTGGCCAATGATATTTACCTATTAAAATCCCTTGAGTTGACATGTGGCTTTAGGTAAAAATAACGGTAGGAAAGCAGCTTCATGAAGTAGTGAGCCGCGTGTACATAGACATAAAAAATGTAAAAGCAGTCAAGCCTGAGCCGTTCATTTCCTGTACAGCACAAGTTAACACAGGCTTTGTCCAGCCAGACCAGCCCGCATCAACATGACAAACAAGTGTCTGTCCTTCAGGTAACCTTGTTTCACTCTACATTACTTTTTAATTATTTATTTAAATTCATTTATATATAAGGAATAAGAAAATAATTAAACCCCCCAATACAACTAGAAAATCACCCCCAAAAAATAAATAAATAAATAAAACCCCAAAAGCCCAGTGGGTTCGACTTTTTGCAACCCCGAGAAGGAAGAAACATTATAATGCAACACGTCTTCACCATTCCAGCCAATCCGTACACCCATACACCACACTAAGCGTATAATTAAACACATAAACAAACAAACAACTAAATAAACAACACACTGAAACACACATGCTAAACACACCAGAGAAGAAAAATGATAATTCAAGTTTCTACAATATCACCCATACACCATGCAAAATAAACACACACACACACACACACACACACACACACACTGAAATATGTAGCCAAACACACGAAAGAAGAATAGAAATTACAATACAACAAACTTTCATCACCCCAGCCTAGCCACCCACTCGCCCACCCACCCTACCACCACCTCCTCCTCCTGCTGGGGATACCAAACGGGTTCCCCACACTCCTCCCCGCGCTGCCTAGTAAGAGTAAATGCCACGGATTCCTGGATGCCTCTCTGCCTCCTCACCTTCCAGGAAAACAAAAACGTGTCCCGCTCTTGTGAAATGATATGGTGATGGGCCCCTCCTGCCTGGCTGCCAGAGTACTGGTGCTGGTGCTGGTGGTGGTGGTGGTGGTGGTGGTGGTGCTACTGCTGCTATTCTTATTGTTATTGTTATTATTATTACTGCTATTATTATTATTACTATTATTATTATCATTATTATTATTACTGTTGCTGCTACTACCACCACCACCACCACCACTACTTCTACTACTACTGCTGCTGCTGCTGCTACTACTACTACTACTACTACTACTAATAGTAATAATAATAATAATAATAATGATAATAATAATAATAATAATAATGTAAAACAATAATAATAATAATAATAATAATAATAATAATAATAATAATAATAATAATAATAATAAACTTACGTAGTATTGGACAGATAGGAGAGAGAGAGAGAGAGAGAGAGAGAGAGAGAGAGAGAGAGAGAGAGAGAGAGAGAGAGAGAGAGAGAGAGAGAGAGGGGGAGGCGGGGGGAGAAAGGAAATTTGACCATTCTACTTGCCTATTGATGTACAGAAGCCCAGGTATGTTAATCTCTCTCTCTCTCTCTCTCTCTCTCTCTCTCTCTCTCTCTCTCTCTCTCTCTCTCTCTCTCCCCCACAACTCGACCTCATCCTTGACTGCCATTTAATTACAAGGTTTGCAAGGAACAGCGTAGTGTCCAACATTTGTACGATCATTATCATCACCAGGTTAGTAGTAGTAGTAGTAGTAGTAGTAGTAGTAGTAGTAGTAGTAGTAGTAGAGGTAGTAGTAGTAGTAGAGGTAGTAGTAGTAGTAAGGAGAGGAAGAGGACGAGGAAGAGGAAGAGGTAGAGGAGGAGGAGGAGGAGGAGAAGATGAAGAAGAAGAAGAAGAAGAAGAAGAAGAAGAAGAAGAAGAAGAAGAATGTTGGTGAAAGGAAAATGAAAGGGACAGTGGTTTACCCCGGAGAGAGAGAGAGAGAGAGAGAGAGAGAGAGAGAGAGAGAGAGAGAGAGAGAGAGAGAGAGAGAGAGAACAACATACATAAGATTTCCTACACAACACAAACAAAACAAACAAATAAATAAAACACGGGATTTCACAACCAATCAATGACATTCTGAGGTTAAGCAGAGGACCAATCAGCAACGACCTCCTCAGCTAGTAATCCAGGCTGACCAATGGGGGAGCAAATTGGTGTGACGTCATAAATTCCTCGCATTTGACACCAAGATTTCAAAATTTCACTTGCGCAAGGGAAAAAATGTTCCCTCTCTCTCTCTCTCTCTCTCTCTCTCTCTCTCTCTCTCTCTCTCTCTCTCTCTCTCTCTGTGTGTGTGTGTGTGTGTCTGTCTGTCTGTGTGTGTGTGTGTGTGTGTGTGTGTGTGTGTGTGTGTGTGTGTGTGTGTGTGTGTGTGTAGTACTAGTAATAGTAGTAGTAGTAGTAGTAATGTGTACTACAAAAACAGTTTAGTAGCAATAACTCTATTAGAGGTAATAATAGTAATGGTCGTAGTAGTAGTAGTAGTAGTAGTAGTGGTAGTAGTAGTAGTAGTAGTAGTAGTAGTAGTAGTAGTAGTAGTAGTAGTAGTAGCAGCAGTAGTAGTAATAGTAGTAGCAATATGTGATACGAGAATAGTTTAGTAGCAATAACTCTACTAGAGGTAATAGTAGTAGTAGTAGTAGTAGTAGTAGTAGTAGTAGTAGTAGTAGTAGTAGTAAATCTTCTTTTGTTAATATACCATAAATACACTTCACAATTCCTTCACTAACTTCACCACATCAACAACCACAACAACAACAACCTCAACATACCGGGGACAGGAATAGCTGCTTTCCTTACCAAACAGTACTGGTAGTAGCAGGAGGACAGTGCCGGACGTCACCTCACATCCCGGAGCGCACTGACACACCCCACCCAGCGGCGGTCAGGTCACCGGTAAGGGAGTGAGAGGTGGAAAAGGTCACGGAACACCGCCACAAGAGCCAACACACCCACCTATAATCACCGCCACGTGACAACTGAGGTGTTTTCCATACTACTACCGCGTGGTTCGGAAGTGTTGTTGTACTGTATGCACTAACCACAAATGCATTCCCCTTTACTAACCACTTCTAACTTCACTATTTATGCATATCAACTGCTATCACAAACATATACTTATTATATGGTAGGACACACAATGTTATGGTTAGTTATATATTAATTCAGCTTGACGGCCTTGAGAAGCATCGTACGTCTGGAAAATACTGAGCCACCTTGACCAAAACATCGTATTTTAACAATAAACTAACCACTCGCATCTCCAACAGAGAGACTGAAACTTAATCCACTAACTACATCTCTCTCCTCAT
>NC_087190.1:4890500-4908000 GCF_035594125.1 Scylla paramamosain
GTGATTAGGTTAAGTTGGGTTAGGTTAGGTAGAGTTAGGTCTGGTTTGGTTAGGTGATATAGATTAGGATAGGGAAGCTAATGTTGGGTTAGGTAAGGTTTGGTTTGGTTAGGTGAGGTTAAGTTAGGTTAGGGTGTGGACGGTAGTAACGGTGGTGTGGTCTGTTGCAGCAACCTGGAGAGAGAGATGAGTGTGGGTGTGTGATAAGCTCGCCATCAGGGGTCAGGTTGAGTTAATCTAGGGTTTAGTTGTAAATTCCTGTCATATTTACATTTTTACTTCAAACCTGGTTCAGAATTAGTACTGTTTTTATATCAACATCTATTTTTAAGTTAATATTATTTTATTTTAATACCTAGCTCTTATTTTCCAAGTGACTGCTGTTACTGTTACAACTGTTCATCCTTAACTCTTCTTCTGAATACTCTACTTTTTGACATGACAATATTTCACCAGCCTTACAATGTCCTACCAAGTTTACTGAGTGATGTGAATGTATGTTACCAGCCTTATTCAACCGAGTGCCTTTCATGAGTGACATGATGCTGTTTCAACAGTTTTACAATTTCTTACCAGGTTTATTTACTGAGGGACTTGAGTGTATGTTACAAACCTTACAGTGTCCTCTTTACTGTCTTTATTGAGGGACTTAATAATATTTCACCAACTTTACAATTTCCTGTCAACTTTATTTATAGATGGACATAAGAATATTTCCCCAGCCTTACAATGTTCCACCAAGCTCCTTTTTTTTATTGAGTATGTGTAAGTTACCACCCTTGTAATGCCCTAACTAGTGGCCTCTGCCCACAGTGCTGTCACAGCAGGCCTGGGGGACTACCTGGGGCAGCTCATCAGCAGGCAGCATGCTGTGGACCTCTGCAGCATTGCCAGATATGCTACATTTGGGTGAGGCAGTGGTGGTTGGGGTGGTGGTGGTGGTTTGTTGTTGTTGTGGTGGTAGTGACATTATTTGTTGAATACATCTGCTTATCTTGTAATTATTAAGAAGAGTCTTGCAGCTCTATTTCCTTAGTTTTTTTTTTTTTTTTCCACCCCCTTAAGTTACATTAAATGGAATATGTCACCACCTTGTTCCACCCTAACATTACCAAATTCTGTCCTACTCAAGCAAGGCCAACTACAGATTTCTGAAGATTTCTTGCATATATCACTGGTAACACTGTTGTCCTTGACACGCACAAACATCTGGAGATTTTTCGTGGGTATAATTGGCAACACTGGCTTGTACACAATATACTTTTTTTTTTTTTTTAAGCTTTCCCCACCTGAAAACCCCACTTTTCCACCAACATTGTAAGGGGAGGAGCTGAAAAAAATAGTGAATAGACCTGTGTGAGACTTAATTAGTTACCTATCTTTTTATTCCTGCTGTCTTTGTCCTCTTTCTCCTCCCCCTCTCTCTCTCTCTCTCTCTCTCTCTCTCTCTCTCTCTCTCTCTCTCTCTCTCTCTCTCTCTCTCTCTCTCTCTCTCTCTCTCTCTCTGCATGTTTATCTATTTCTGCTGTTTTTGTCCTTCTCTTCCTCTTCCTTCTCTTCTCTCCTTGTCTTTCTTTTCTTGTGTTCAGCTGTTCGTTTCCTCTTTCTTCTTGTTCCTTCTCCTTCAGAATCCTTTCATCTACTCTTCTACTTTTATTCTTTTTTTTTATTATTTTATGTGTTTCCTCCTCTACCTCTTCTATCTCTCATTTCTCTTCTTGTATTGTCATTTATTTCCTTTTCTTCCTCTTCCTTTTGATTTTTTTTTACTTTTCCTCTTCCTCATCCATTCCTCATTTCTCTTCTTTTCTTGTGTTCTTTCATGTTTTCTTTTCTTATCTTTAATTTTTCTTTTTTCTTCCTATGTATTTTTTCCTCTTCCTTTTCCTTTTCTCTCATTTCTCATCTTTTCTTGTATTCTACCATGTATTTCTCTCTCTTCCTTTCCTCACTTCCCCTTCTTTTTCTTTTCATTCAGTCATTCATTTCTTATTATTCTTTCTCCTGAATTCTCTCATCTAACTTTCTCCTTTCCCCTTTATTTTCCTGAAACAAAAATAAATAAATAAACAAATAAAATAATAAGTGAATAAATAAATAAATAAAAAACAACCTGCTATAAAAGCCACACTGAACAAAAAGCAAAGAAAATACCAACTTCTCCTTATCACCCATCACCCAATCATTGCTTCAGGCTGCTGGTGACGGGACCGCTGGCTCACCACTTCTACCTACTACTGGATCATCTGGTGAGGCCGGGAAAGAGAGGAGCTGCTATCAAGAGACTCCTTATAGACCGCTTTGGGTTTGCCCCCCTCTTGCTGTTCCTGTCCTTCTACCTACTGGCACGTATGGAGGTAAGGAAGGCTCAGGAGGGATGGTGTAGGATCTGGAAGGTTCAGGAGGAGTGGTGCAGGGTGTGGCAAGGTTCAGGAGGGGTGGTGCAGGGTGTGGCAAGGTTCAGGAGGGGTGTAAGGTGTACAGTCAGTGAACACCAGTCTTGTGTTGCAGCAGGACACAGCACTCAGGGAGCACATTTTGCTGAAGATCTCCCAGCCAGTAGGAGGAGGCAGTAGACACTTGCTGAGGTGACAGTTACTCCCAGTGTGGTCTGAACCAGTGGACCAGTTTGTACTGGAGCAGGTGGTGCTGTGAATTTTTCAATAACCCAGCTGTGACCTCACTGAATGTTTCCCATTGTGTCTCACAACACAAGGGGGCAGTCACACCCTGTCCTCTAAAGACAACTCTCTTCCCTCCCACAACTCTACATGCATCTACCACACACACACACACCCTTCTTTCAAAATTCTAATCTCATCTCACCCTCCTCCCCCCCTGCCAGGGCAAGAGTCATGCGGGGGCCCTGAGGGAAGTGCGGGTGAAGTGGTTCCCAACACTTAAGATGAACTGGAAGGTGTGGACACCAATACAGTACATCAATGTGAACCATGTGCCCCAGCAGGTGTGTGTGTGTGTGTGTGTGTGTGTGTGTGTGTGTGTGTGTGTGTGTGTGTGTGTGTGTGTGTGTGTGTGTGTGTGTGTGTGTATCATAAAGTTAAAGCTGCAAAGATACAACACATCCTAACACAACCTAGCCTAACCCAACAAAATGTAACACAGCCTAACCTAACCTAATGAAGAGAGAGAGAGAGAGAGAGAGAGAGAGAGAGAGAGAGAGAGAGAGAGAGAGAGAGAGATAATACCTAAATGTTATAATATTCCATGTGTTATTATTATTAGATCATTCTGTGTGTGTGTGTGTGTGTGTGTGTGTGTGTGTGTGTGTGTGTGTGTGTGTGTGTGTGTGTGTGTGTGTGTGTGTGTGTGTGTGTGTTTACGTAGTTGTATTGCACAGGCCACAAACCCAAGCTAATTTTGTCTCATCTCTATAACCACATTTATCCAGTTTCTCTTTGAACCTGTGTACACTGTTTGCCACAACCACCTCTTCCTTCATATCATTCCAGATTTCAGTAGTTCTATACAGAAAGCTGTATTTCTTGATGTCTCTTGAACACCCACTCTTCTTTACTTTCTCCCCATGCCCCCTCATCTGTCTCTCTCCCTCCTCCATCTGTGGTAGCAAGTCATTTCTGTCTATTCTTTCTATATTGTTTACCAATTCATATATTGTTATCAGGTCTCCTCTTTCTCTTCTCTCTTGTAGTGTTGGTAATCCCATCTCTTCAAGTCTTTCTTCATAGCTTAAGTCTTTCAATACTGGCACCATCTTTGTTGCTATCCTCTGCATTCTTTCCAGTTTCCATATATCTTTTTTGCTATGTGGAGCCCAAACTACTGCTGCATATTCCAATTTAGGTCATATCATGCTTGTTATAATTTTCTTCATCATTTCTTTATCTGAATAGTTAAACACCACCCTAATGTTTGTTAACAAGCTGTATATAAAGCCAAATATTCTGTTCATGTGCCTTTCAGGTGATAGTGCATTCTGGATCATTACTCCCAAATCTTTTTCCTCATTACTTTTCATTATTATTTCTCCTCCATTTTGTACTTCCATGAAGGTCTCCTTTTACTTTTCCCATTTCCAACATGTGGCATTTTCTGGCGTTAAATTCTAGTTTCCATGTTTGGCTCCATGCATGTATCTTGTCAATATCCTTTTGTAACTCCTTGCAGTCATTTTCATCCTTTATTATTTTCATTATTTTTGCATCATCAGCAAACAGCTTTATATAACTATTTAGTAAAACTATTTAGTGTGAGAGAGAGAGAGAGAGAGAGAGAGAGAGAGAGAGAGAGAGAGAGAGAGAGAGAGAGAGAGAGAGAGAGAGACTCACTCCCTCCCTATCTTCTTCCCTGCACAGTACCGCAGCCTCTTTGCCAATTTTGTCGCCCTGTTCTGGATCATGTACCTGGCAAACAAGAGGAGACAGGCGGTGAAGAAGGATTAAGAGGATTACAAAGAAAGAAGGAAGAAGCAAGGAATAATAAGTGCAATAAAGGAAGGAAAGAGGACAGTTTTCAAAGGCCACAGAGGTGATTAGTGAAGTTCTTGTATAGTTCTTGCCTTGACAGTCAGAGTGTTTGTTTAGTTATTGCTGTAGTGAGTGTGGTCAGGGTGTCTTTGTAGGTCACATCCCCTCCCCTGTTGTAGTCACACATCTGGCAGTGCTACCTCATCATAAAAACATAAAAACACAAGAAATAAGGGAAGTTGCAAGAAGCCATCAGGCCTACACATGGCAGTTCCTGTGTAAAACATGCCTACCTGCTTCCAACTATCATCCCTACCCATAAATTTGTCAAATCTTTTTAAAGTTCCCTAAGTCATTAGTGATACCCATTTGCAATAGTTGAGACCAGTGCAGTCATCCCTTGTTAGCTGCAGTTTTGGTTATCACAGTTTCACTTTTACACAGATTGCTGCTGACCACTAATTCAAATAGTGTAAGAGATGATGAGAGGCAGCCTGTGAGTGTTCATTGCTTTTTTTCTTTAGCTAAATGACAGATAAAACATTTATTTCCATGTACATGCAGTTTTCCTTTACTTCAACAAGGCTTTTGGGGGCTCAGGGGTGTTCTTAGGGGGGCACTAATTGTTGACAACTTTTCCTTATCTACGGGTGTGTCTGTCACCACACACCCTTGGATAACGAGGGATGGCTGTATTTACAAATTTTCTCTCTTTTTAACGTGCTTACAATTTTCATTGACTCGTATTTGAATTTCTCACTCTTCGCTGATTACATTGATGTCACTCATGATTGGAAACTTTACATTATAGTCACGCTGGATTGGGCAGTGATGGTGTCTTTTGTTCATTGCTAAGACAGCACGACACACTACTACCACCACCAATGCTGAGAGATGGGGGTCATGGCATCCCCAGGCACCCCATCCCCCTGGCACACCCCAACACACAGCACAGCCTCAAGTCCCCTCAGACACAACACTTACACACATTTTGTTTTGTTGTGAGGAGGAAGTTTTCATGAGTGTGTTGCAGGAAACTTGACCAACAGTGAAGGCAAATCCACAAATGTTAAGCATCCTTTTATAGTGCAATGGATGATTAAAAGATGTTATTAATGTCATGGCCAAACATCAACTGAAAACATCCTAGACTGCGGTACAACTATTTTTTATTTATTTTTTTATGGAGTAGCACTGACCAAGAAAAAAAAAAAGGGGGGGGTGGCTCTGAGGTACTAGTCCCCAAAACAGTCAGAAACAGTCATCAGAAATTAGAGGATAAGTGTCCTGAAACCTCCTTCCTGAAAGAGTTTGAGTTATAGGAAGGAGGAAATACAGAAACAGGCAAGGAGTTCCAGAGCTTACCATGTCACCTTATCCACAGCACTGACAGTAAGGGGTGTGGCCTATCCAGGTATCCTTATGGCATTCACAATAGAGCCATGAAGACATCCTTGAAAACCCAGGTAACTTGCACTAGCTGTGAAAAATAGTGAAGATAGGTGTCAGAATATTCAATGAGGTTTATGAGGTTTTCAGTGTTCCCATGATGCTAATGGTGGTTTAGGAGGCACTAGTGAAAATTATTTGGTTTTTCATGATTTTAACAATAGTTTGAAAGGGTAGAGTGGAAGTTATTGAAGTTTTTAAGGAAATTTTCATGATGCTAGAGATAGTTACCTGGCTGTAGTTGAATTTGGAATTTTTAAGGATGTTTTCATGATGCTAGTGATAGTTTAATAGGTGTAATGGAAGTTATTCTGGTTTTCAAGGGTTTTCATGATTTTAGGGATAGTTTAACCCTTTTAGTGCAATATGGAACACCAACACTTCAGAACAAAATCTTAATAAACATCGACAAGAAAGAACAAAGGGAATTAAAAGGATATATTTAACCGTTTTTAGCAATGTAATGCTCAGAGGAGACTGTGTTGCAGGAAGGAAGACCTCAGCATGGTTAGTAATAATGGAAGACCTAACCAAATCACAGGGAAAGTTAGCAAGAAAAATTGCTCACCATCAAAAAGAAAAAAAAAAAAAAAAACAGAACCTGACCAATCCTCTTGTAGCCTTTGAAAACAGTGCTGTGAGAGAACAAACCAGTGGAAAACATGCCATAATTCACTCATCCCTGGTACTTGAGTGGCAGATATGTCACCATGTGTGTTTAGGTGTGCCCAGGTGTGTTCATAAGGGTCACAACTATGCAGGTACAGCTGTGGCCTGAAGTTAAGTGACCTGCCACCCTCACCTTTACCGTGTTCAGCATTTTCCCTGTCTGAAGTGTCACCTCTACTATACTGTGTTCAGTGTTTTCCCTCAGTCTGAAGTGTCACCTCTACTCTACTGTGTTCAGCATTTTCCCTCAGTCTGAAGTGTCACTTCTGCTGTGATCAATGTTTTCCCTCTGTCTGAAGTGTCACCTCTACTATACTGTGTTCAGCGTTTTCCCTCAGTCTGAAGCATCACCTCTACTCTACTGTGTTCAGCGTTTTCCCTCCGTCTGAAGTGTCACCTCTGCTGTGATCAGTGTTTTCCTTCAGTCTGAAGTGTCACCTCTACTCTACTGTGTTCAGCGTTTTCCCTCAGTCTGAAACCTAATCTTAGAATTATGTAGAATCTATCAGTTGTCAGGCTTTGTAATGTGACTACCAATATACCAGAGTTCTCATGATGGAGGGAAACTGCCAAGATGAGTAGAAAAGAATAAAGCACATAAACAAACTTTTGGCAGTGACTGTACAAGCACTGAATTCACAAAGCTGCGTTAACACCAAGTGAACTGAGCTTAATTTCATGTACTATTTCACTTGAATCACTTTGAGTCAGCACCATTGCCTGAGTGAATCCGAGTCAGCACTTCACGGGCAGACCCTCGGGGGTGTGTGTGTGTGTGTGTGTGTGTGTGTGTGTGTGTGTGTGTGTGTGTGTGTGTGTGTGTGTGTGTGTGTGTGTGTGTGTGTGTGTGTGTGTGTGTCCCTACCACAATACTATTATTGCTGTGGCCAGGGTTGTGTAGGGGTGAGAGTGAATGTAGCCAGGAGTGTCAGTGCTAAGGAATATACTACCTTTACTACTACTACTCCTCCTCCTCCTCCTATTGCTGTACTGTTCTTACTACTACTACTACTACTACTACTACTACTACTACTACTACTACTATTACTACTACCACCACTACCACCACCACTACTACTACTACTACTACTACTACTACTACTACTACTACTACTACTACTACTACTACTACTACTACTACTACTACTAACCCTATATCTACTATCACTAATTACTACTACTATGGCTACTACTACTACAGCTACTGCTACTACTACTACTACTACTACTACTACTACTACTACTACTACTACTACTACTACTACTACTACCACCACCACCACCATCACCACCATCACCACCATCACCACCACCACCATCACCATCCAGCACTCATTAAAGAAGGCATCCAAACACAGTTTGAACACTCAGCCATCAAAACAACCGCCACTGCTAAACTTGGACATCAGCAGCAACACACACACTGGACAGAATATGCCAGCAAGCATGATGAAGGGAATGCTGGTGACAAAGTTATCATCTCACAAGAAACATCAAGGGTGGGAGGAATAGGCCAGTGTGATAGTTGAAGAGGCGACAACACCACACTGGGAGGATTATACATCACATGTGCCAGTTTAGGTTGAATTTATGGATGGATGGTTGCTTGGAAGGTAGATTGGATGGTTAGCTGGATGGATGACTGACTGACAAGAAGATACAAAATTAAATGAGTGACTGATTGATTGGCTGGCTGGTTGGTTGTGTGGCTGACTGTATGGCTGACTGACTGGCTGGCTGCATGGCTGTATGGCTGACTAACACGAGCCCTGTAGCACTAAAGAGATAAGGACATCTGGTGGCAAGGTGTCTTTTACTTTGTTGACTCACCATGAAATGAAAAAAAATATGACGAGAAAAAAAAAGTCTGCACCAGTGACTGAACTGCCTCGAGTCGCTTGGTGTAAACGCAGCCTTACTTTGCTCAATGACAGTCTTTCAGAGGAGACTTAAGGTCCATATCAAACACTTTGTTCTCACCATGACTATTTTCAAAGGCCACAGATTATTAGTTTTCAAGAGTGTTTCTCTTGTTAATAATATATGAATCTTTTTAATCTAGAAGCATTAAAACACCCTAAAAATTTGTGTAACTTCATCTAGAGCCTTTTGAAAGTAGTGGAGGTGCAGCACAGGTGTTTCAGAATGTGGCTCAATGTGTTAGGTTAGGTTAGAACATAAGAGAAGCTGCAAGAAGTCGCCAGGCTTACACGTGGCAGTCCCTTCCTAAAAAAAATAACGGAAGCTGCAAGAAGCCACCATGCCTTCATGAAACATTCCTACCTTCTTCCCTCTTTGTAAGGTTAGATGGTGTATTTTTGTACAGGTGCTCGTAGAAGTGATGTCACAAGGCCCAGTGAATTTCTCATGTGTGAATTGGATACAAATTAATGCATGGAATAGTGGAGTGGTTGATGTCGGGGGTGTTGTGTCATGGTGTGGCTGTGTGATCATGATTTCTTGTATACTGGTGCTACTACTACTACTACTACTACTACTACTACTACTACTACTACTACTACTACTACTACTACTACTACTACAACCATTACTACAACTTTGGCTATTACTAATCCTCTACTATTACTCCTACTTATACTGTTATGCTACTACTACTACTACTACTACTACTACTACTACTACAACCATTACTACTATTTTGGCTACCACTAATCCTCTACTACTACTACTACTAATAATACTGTTATGCTGCTACTACTACTACTACTACTATTACTACTAGTACTAGTACTACTACTACTGTTATGCTGCTACTACTACTACTACTACTACTACTACTACTAATAATAATAATAATAATCTACCACTACCATTACTACTAGTACAACAACTACAACTACTGGTGTTGAATGCATTTACTCTGTTATGTTTGAAATATTATACACACATACATAATTACTGTACTGTTATTTTATTCTTGTAATGGAGATAAATATATTCCTCAATATAATTGGAGATGTATTTAAATACTTAGAATGGGTAACAGGCAGATAGGTTGACAGATAGACAGACAGATAGATATAGGTAAGTAGCTAGGTAGGCAGGTAGGTAGATAGATAGATAGATAGATAGATAGATAGATAGGTAGGTAGAGACAGATAGATAGGTAAATAGATAGAAAGATGAACAGACTGATACACAGGGTGTGTGTGTGTGTGTGTGTGTGGATGAATGGAGAGAGAGAGAGAGAGAGAGAGAGAGAGAGAGGAGGGGTTACATTACATGTCTCGTGAGGAGGGAAGGAAGGTGTGTGTGGGGGAGAGAGAGAGAGAGAGAGAGAGAGAGAATCTTGTGTGGCTTCATGTAAGAGAGAGAAGATAGTTTCAAGTTACGTGACATGGAAGAACCTGAGTGTGTGTCTGTGTGTCCAGGTAGACAGACTCACCTGCCATCAGAAGTGAAGAAGTGACCAGTGTGTGTGTTTGTACCTCCATTACCTTGTGTGTGTGTGTGTGTGTGTGTGTGTGTATCATTCATAAACACACACATATCTAATTATCTCTTGTATTTTATGGAATGTTTATAAATAAGATTATGGAACTGTGTATATTGAAAAGGAAAGTGAAATGAGATGAGCCACAAAGAGAGGAAAACTTGATAAGCAATAAAGGAGAGAGGGAAAAAAAAATTGATTTTGTTTGTGAATATTTATTTTTTTGTGAAAGGAAGCTCATACCACCACCACAACAACACACCACTCACCACACACACCACACATCATCACAACCACCACCACCACTCACTACCACCACACACACCACAACCACCACATATCACCACAACCACCACCACAACCACATCACAACTACATCACCACAACCACTATAACACTATACATCATTTTCCTAACACTATAAACACCACTTCTTCACAATAGCCTCTCTGCACTCACCACACATCACCACTATCACTTGCATATTTCTAGTACTATCATCACCATAACTCACCACACATCACCATCACCATCTTAAACTAATATATCTAACACCACAACCAAAACACACACACACACACACACACACACACACACACACACACACACACACACACACCACCACCACCACCACCACCACCACCATGGCCCTCAGCACCATCGTTAAGTACAGTTATGGTGTCGGCCACATCTTCAATGACCTCTGTGCCTCCATGTGGTTCACCTATCTGCTCGTTTACCTCCACTATGTACTACAGGTAAGCATGGGCCTCTCTTCTCACCTGTGCAGTCATCTAAGGAAAGTCTAACCTTAATGATGATAACAAAACTCTTTTTCTCTGACACTTTTTTACCATATTAACACTTCTCTTATTTATTTCTTATTTTTTACTGGTAGATTAACATTTTCCCATTTTTTCCAAGAGGATTAACACCTTTTCTCAGGTATCAAAATAATTCATCAGTTTTCTCTCTCACTTTTTTTTTATGCATTCCTTATACCAGGTTAGAATTCCCAGTAGTACATACATACAAGGTGTAACACAAGTTTCTGCAGGTATTGCCAGAGATGACAGTGAAGGTTATTCTAAGTGGAAAATGTTTTATGCACACATGCACTTTGAGGCATTGTGTGGCTGTGGTGTGACACTCAAGTGTGGCTGGGGGACAGACACAACAGCCAGGCTGAGTGGGCAACCATGGCAGAGAAACACCATGTCCACACATTCCATGTTGCTGTAAGTCATGCAATACAATCTGAATGTATTCATTGTTACTCTCTCAGAGGGATCTGTGTGTGACTGTGACTGGCAATCAGCTGATGTGCTACCAGCCTCACTCCTTCCCCCTCCCTGCACAGCAGGCAATGCATGGTGTCATGCAGCCTGGTATTTCACCTGCTGTTCATTACATCACATTATCATCGTGTAATGTTTATCAGTAATCGGTATCAGTCTGTTGCTGTCACTCGTCTTGTCACAAGATCCTGTAAACTTCCTAAACTTATAGAAATCATGACTGAATTATTCATAATTTCACCAATGGACATCCAGGTCTACACATCCTGCCATGGACACTCTCCTGGCCCGGCCACTGTGTTTGTTGCCCAGCCACACTTGAGTGTCACACCACAGCCACACAACACTCAAAAATGCACATGTGCATAAAACAATTTCCACTTACAATAATCTCTACTTTCACCTCTGGCAATATCCACAGACCCTGTACATACCAACCGAGGCTGTCTCCCCACAAAAAGTATTAGACATGGGAGAGTGTGTGTAACTTACTCTTCAAATAAGTAAATAAAAATTGTCTACTGGTGCTATACACTAAGAACAGGAAAAAAATAGATAAATAAATCGTTAAGTAATGGTACACATACATACATACATAAACCAAGGCAATCTCCCCCAAACAGTCAAGTAGCCAAGACGAGACACACACACACCACCACTCACCACTATACACCACAACCACCACCACACACCACATCCACCACAACCATCCCCTGAGAAAGTACTTCTACCTAAACTACTGCCATTTTACTTTGCTGAATGTCTGATGAGAAAAATAAACAATAGATTTAAAAAGTTTGTCTTTCCACAGGTGACAGAGATGATTAGCCAGGTTCTCATAAGTGTTTCTTCCTATTATATGATGTACAATTCTTAAGCTATTGGCAGAATCCTTAATGCATCCTTGGAAGTCCTAATAATATATGCCATCACTAGAATCATAAAAACATCCTTGAAAAACCACCACAGCCTGCTAAACTATTAGTGGAATTAAGAAAAGTCTTGAAAACCCCAATAACTTCCACCACATCCTGTTAAACTATTACTAGAGTCATGAAAACATCCTTGAAAATCCCAATAACTTCACAACAACCTGTTAAACTATCATTAGAATCATAAAAAACATCCTTCAAAACCTCAATAACTTCCACTACAGGTGGTTAAATTAACACGAATCATGAAAACATTCTTGAAAATCCCAATAACTTCCACTACAGCTTGCTAAACTCATTAGAATCATGAATACTCCCTTGAAAACCCCAATAACTTCCACTAAAACCTGTTAAGACCATGAGAATATGACATCAAACACATTACAAACCTCACAAAACATTAACATAAGCATTCTTACAGAATGCAGCCTTTCTAAACTTGACGTAACCAAAACTAACCTAACTAAACTTAACCAAAACCAAAACCAAACCAACCCAAACCAATCCAACTCAACCAAACCAAATACAACCAAAACCAAAGAAAACAAAACAAAACCAATCCGAACCAAACCAACTCAAAACCAACACAACCTAACCCAACCAAACAAAACCAACCTAAATCCAACTAAACCAAACCCAAGCCAACCAAACCAACTAAACCAACCCTAATCTAACCCCCTCAGCTTAGCCGCAGCACATCAGGATTCCTTCTGATGGTGGGGCAGGTGGCTGATGCAGTGGCAACACCTCTGATTGGTCTGCAAAGTGACAGGGGGCAAGAGGTCTGTGGCTATGGCAGGAGGAAGACTTGGCATGCTATTGGTAAGTGGTATGTGGTGGTGAGTGGTGTGGTGGTCAGGAAGAATTGATGGTGTTTTGTAGTGTGTGCTGATGTGGTGTGGTGTGGTGTGGTATGATGGTTTTGTGTGGTGGTGGCTAGGGAAAAAAAATAGATAGTGCTGTTTGCCATGTGATGTGTGATGTGTGGTGTTATGTGGTAGTAGTGTGGTGTTTTGTAGTACAGTAGTGTTATGGTGTGTTTGGTAATATGGTGAAGTGTGTGTGTGTGTGTGTGTGTGTGTGTGTGTGTGTGTGTTGTATGCCTCTCATTTTACATCTAGCACATTTAATATAAGACCAATTTCTGGCAGTATGTTGTGTGCTTGCTGTGTGTTATGGCCAGTCAATCAACACCCATCCAGCCAATAAGCAATGTCTGGAGGTGTCTGAAGAGAGAGGCAACATACAGAGTAACTAGTGATAAAGGAAAGGTGTGCAGGGCAGCAGTGAGAGAGTTGTAACAGTGTCTCCTACGTCTCCTCTCCCAAGTGTCTCCTCTCCTAAGGCTGCATTTACACCAAGAGAATTTAATCAATTCAATTCATGAAGAATCATCACAATTCATGATTCGTCTTGATTCGCCACTTAAATTTTAATGTAACTGTTTACACCGAGCAAAATGAGTTAATTCAAGTCACAGCGATTCATGGCGATTCAGAGTAAGTGATTCACACAGGCACATTTTTTCATGTGTCACGGCCATTCTGCCAAGGAGTGAATGTCATGTTTTGGGGCAGCCTGATCAATTTAGTACCAGAGAGATGTCTTACAAGTAATCCTTGTGATCCTGTGCACTACAACTGGGATGCAGTCAACTTCACAAGCATTTAATTCTAAATTGATTTGTGCTCATTTTAAAGAAATAAAAAAATCTCTGGATTGTTTACCAAGTCTGGGAATAAATGTCCAAAGATCCCAAATTCAGGTCTCCTAATATTAAATTCCTGTACCCACACTCTTGTTTGACACTGACGACTGTGTCGCCTCAGCCACAGCAACACCACTATTCCAGCAAGAGCGTCTGCATCCACACTCATCAGAGGCAGCCTGCACACTGCAGCCTGTTGGTTCTGACAGTTTGACGCAGTCAGTGAGAATGATGCAGATTCAAAATGACTTGAGTCAAATGATTCTCCATGAACTGAATCAAGATGATTCGCTCGATGTAAACGCAGCCTAAGTGTTTCCTCTGTTCATTGTCTCCCAAATGTCTCCTGAGGGTCTCCTTAGTGTCTCCTCTCCTGCAGGGACGATGTGTGTGGTGGTTACCTTTCCCTTCATCTTCGTGGAGTGTGCTGGGTGTGCTGACTCCCTCTACAGCATCTACATCTTCCTCCTGCTGCTGGCCATCTGCCTCTTCCAGGTGAGGGAGGGAGGGAGGAAGAGGGAAGAGTGATGGAGGAAGAAAAGGGGGAAGGAGGGAAGGAAGAAAAGAGATGGATGGTTTCAGATGAAGATGGTAGGGATGGAGGGTGGGAGAGAAGGATGGAGGAAAGAGGGATGAAGGAAGAAAAAGAGGGAAGGAGGGAAAGAGGGATAGAGATGGATGGTTTCAGACGAAGATGGTATGACAGGAGAAAGGAAGCGATAGAAGGAGAGAGAGAGAGAGAGAGAGAGAGAGAGAGAGAGAGAGAGAGAGAGAGAGAGAGAGAGAGAGAGAGAGAGAGAGAGAGAGAGAGAGAGAGAGAGAGAGAGCATTCCTACAAGTTCTCAAAAATACCTCTAATTTTCACCTTCAAGGACAATCTAACCTGACCTATCCTATCCTAACATGAACTAACCTAATCTAACCCAACATAATCATACCTAACCACTAACTCAAGCTAACCAGACCTAACATAACCAAACCAGACCTAACCTAACCTAACATGACCTAACTTGACCTTTCCTGCCCTCAGTTTGGGTGGGCGGCTGTGCAAGTGTCCCACATGGCTCTCTCCCTCGACCTTGTGGACAGGGAGAGTGAGAGAGAGGAGCTCAACTTGATTAGGTGAGTGTGTGTGTGTGTGTGTGTGTGTGTGTGTGTGTGTGTGTGTGTGTGTGTGTGTGTGTGTGTGTGTGTGTGTGTGTGTGTGTGTGTGTGTGTGTGTGTGTGTGTGTGTGTGTGTGTGTGTGTTAGCGAGAGAGAGAGAGAGAGAGAGAGAGAGAGAGAGAGAGAGAGAGAGAGAGAGAGAGAGAGAGAGAGAGAGAGAGAGAGAGAGAGAGAGAGAGAGAGAGACAAAAAGTAAAAAAATTCAAATTAATCTTTCTTTTTTTCACACACACACACACACACACACACACACACACACACACACACACAGGTACATCTTCTATGTGTCAAGTGAGGTCACACTCTCCTTCGTGGCCTGGGTGACCTTCATGACCATGGGAAGACCCGGGGACACCTCTATCAACCCTGGGGACTCCTACAGCTTTGAGGTGTGGCTGGGGGCAGACACAGGGGCAGGGAAGGTGGAGAGGGTGAGGTTGGGTTGGGTTAGGTTAGGTTAGATTATGTTAAGTTAGATTAGATTAAGTTAGTTTGGTTAGGTTAGGTTTGACTGCAGAATGACACAGGGAGAAGCAGACAGGTTATGTGAGGTTAGGTTAGGTTTGAAGAGGGAATAACACAAGAGGAAGGGAGGGGGACAGGTTATGTGAGGTTAAGTTAAACTGGGGAAAGGAGAGAAGTTATATTAGGTTTGATTGGGGGAAGAACAGAGAGAGAGAGAGAGAGAGAGAGAGAGAGAGAGAGAGAGAGAGAGAGAGAGAGAGAGAGAGAGAGAGAGAGAGAGAGAGAGAGGTTATATGACGTTATGAGTGGTTGTAGTTATTAAATTACCAATGAGATCCTGTGGTAGGTTGCAATATGCTGCTTGTAGAGTGTTGTAAGTCATGAGGGTGGTTGTAGTAATTAAAGCTACCCATAAGCCTCAGTTGTAGATGAAGGAAACAGCTGGCAGGTTGTAGTGTGTAGGTTGTGAGGGATTGTAGGTGGTGAGAGTGGTTGTGGGTGTTATAGTTAGTTCCTGTGGGTTGTGGGTGGCCTCTCTCTCTCTCTCTCTCTCTCTCTCTCTCTCTCTCTCTCTCTCTCTCTCTCTCTCTCTCTCTCTCTCTTCTTTCCTTTTTTAACCTCTCTATTTCCACTATCACCACCATCACCACCACTTCCAGGTCATCACCATCATTCTACACCATCACTAGCCTCTTAACACTATCATCCACCACTGTCACCACCACCATTATCACCATCACCATTTCACCACCATCACTATCCTCAAAATACTAACCTCCACCAGTCACCAGTCCCCACCATCACCACCACTGTCACCACCACCATCACCTCACCATCACCACCACTTCCAGGTTATCACCATTACCGTCATTGGTGTTGGACTCATATTCTCCGGAGCCTTCCACGCACTCACCCCTGAGCCCCGTGCCCCCTCCACCCATGACCCCTGGGGCAGACTGGGGCATTATGGGAGAGTGGCCAGCACCCCTCTCCCCCACTACACCACCACAGGGGACGAGGAGGCGCCCCCCTCTGCCCTACGACACCAGGGGCCACAGAGGGCGTGGCAGGAGTGGTTAAGAGATGAGCAGTTCTATGTGGTGAGTGTGGTGGTGGTGTGTTTTTGTGGTGTTTTGAGGAATGGTGGTGTGTGTGGTACTAAGTGTGATGACTGTGGTGTTGGTAGTGTAGTGTAATTGAGGTGGTGGTGAAGGATTGGTGTTCATGTGTGTGGTGTTGTGGTGTTGGTAGTGTGGTGCACTTGTGGGTGTGGTGAAGGTTAGGGCTGGTGTTTGTCTGTGTGTGGTGCTGTTGTGGTGTGGTGTTGTATTTTGAGGTGTTGTACAAGGATTGGTGTCTGTGTGTGTGTTGTAGTGTTGTATTTTGAGATGGTAACAAAGACCAGTGTATGTGGTGGTGTGGTGTTGAGTGTGGTGTAGTGGTGTTCTAGAAGTACTTGTTTTCCTTATTCAACAGCAAGATTTAATATTCCATCACAGATGCTTATTTGTTTATTCCTCTTACTTATGTCTTCCTTTTCCACAGAACCTCACCTCAGTCTTCTCTCCTCTCCCCAACAACCTCTCCTTCTGTTCCTGCTCTCTCCACAGCCCTGTGTCCTCTCCCACAGCCTCTCCCTTTTTTTTTTTCTCTTCTCAGCCTCTCTCACTGTTTCTCTCTTCTACACAGCCTCACTCAGTATCCCTCCTCTGCACAGCCTCACTCAGTTTCTCTCCTCTACACAGCCTCATCCACTGTTTTCTCTCCTCTACACAGCCTCACCCATTGTTTATCTCTTCTACACAGCCTCTCTCACTGTTTATCTCTTCTACACAGCTTCTCTCACTGTTCCTCTCCTCTACACAGCCTCACTCACTGTTTCTCTTCTCTACACAGCCTCTCTCACTGTTTCTCTC
>NC_087190.1:4913000-4923000 GCF_035594125.1 Scylla paramamosain
ATTTTTCACATTAAAAAAGCAAAATCCTTGTTAAACTATCACTAGAATCATAAAAATGTCCTTGAGCACACTAACAACTAACTAGTGCCTAGTGGAAGTTGTTAAGATAAGAAACACTTAAAAATAATGACCCCTGTGTTTGCATGATGCTTCCAAGGGGATATGACAAGTGTTCCTTACTTGAAGATCTCTGTAACTTCCACTAAAGACTACTAGAAGTTGTTAAGATATCAAAACACTTGTAAATAATGCCCTCAGTTGATATACACTCCTTGCCTCCATCACTTTTCTATCTATATTTATCCACTCTTTTGTTCAGTTGACATACACTCCTTGCCTCTACCACCTCTTCTGTCTGTATTCATCCAGTCTTTCCTTCAGTTGATGTACACTCCCTGCCTCTACCATCTCTTCAGTGGCACTAAGGGGACATGACAACTGTTCCTTACTTGCAGTGGTGCAGGACTCAGGAGAACATGATGGGCTACTGTCGTCCAGCTCCTACTCCTCCAGTGATGGCCTCCTGCTGGGCCCCGGCGTCACCCTGGGCTACGGCACACTCACCAAGGCGTGAGGTGCTGAGCTGCAATGTCATAGGGAGTCAGCGCCATGCAGCAAGACCTTCACTAGAGCAGAACACCAGCAATGCAATACTGAGATGCTTAAGAACATTCTCTGCCTCTATCACCTCTTCTGTTTATATTTGTCTAGTCTTCCCTTCAGTTGGTGTACACTCCTTGCCTCTGTCACTTCCTATTTATAGTGATGTAGTCTTTCCTTCAGTCCCTTGCATCTACCACCTGCCATATATAGCAGTTCTCTATCAGTGTTGATAAAAGAAATGATCTAGACATGGGCAGACAGAGGTAGTGTATGCTGGGGTTAATGAGTGTTGAGTAATGAAACGCTGGCAAAGGTAACAAAGAAGATAAAAGTCAATCAGAATATAACGACTTTACCTGAAAATAAGTAGGATCATTACACCTGTGGCTAATCCACCAGACAACCATGAACTCTGCACAGGTAAAATTAATTTAAGCAAGCAAACAAAACTGAGAAAAAAAAGAACAGGAAAACTATCTATAGCCTGAAAGAAAGCTGAGACTGGCTGAGATGACTGGTGCCAGTTCCACACTCCCCAATGAGCTGAGGCGTTGGACAGGTGGAGTGGCAGGCTTAGCGATGAGTGGCGTGGCTTACCTGAGTTGGTAGTGAGTAGTGGCTGTGTAAGTAAGTCGGTGTATATCTTCTACTCAGCCTGGTTTGGGTCATTGTGGTAAGGCTGTTGTTGCTGCTGCTGCTGCTTCATGCTGATGCCTTCTTAGGGTCACTCAAACTTGGTGATTTTATGTTGAAGATACAAACATACAAGCACACCAAATTTGATACAATTGTGAAAAAAAATATATTAATGTCATCTGTGCCTCGATGCTGCTGCCTTTCCATGCTGGGGGCTTCCTTGGCACACTGGCTTACCCCTGGCAATGCCTATCCATGCTGGGGTCTTCCCTGGCACACTGGCTTCCCCCTGGCACTGCCTGTCCATGCTGGGGTCTTCCCTGGCACACTGGCTTCCCCCTGGCACTGCCTATCCATGCTGGGGTCTTCTCTGGCACACTGGCTTTCCCCTGACACTGAATCTCCATGCTGGGGTCTTCTCTGGCACAATGGCTTCCTCCTGGCACTGCCTCTCCATGCTGGGGTCTTCTCTGGCACAGTGGCTTCCCCCTGGCAATGCCTCTCCATGCTGGGGTCTTTCCTGGCACTGCTTCTCCATGCTGGGGTCTTCTCTGGCACAGTGGCCTCCCCCTGGCACTGCCTCTCCATGCTGGGGTCTTCTCTGGCACACTTGCTTCCCTCTGACACTGAATCTCCATGTTGGGGTCTTCTCTGGCACACTTGCTTCCCCTTGACACTGAATCTCCATGCTGGGGTCTTCTCTGGCACAATGGCTTCCTACTGGCACTGCCTCTCCATGCTGAGGTCTTCTCTGGCACACTGGTTTCTCCCTGACATTGCTTCTCTATGGTACGGTCTTCCCTGGCACACTGGCTTCTCCCTGGCACTGCCTCTCCATGCTGGGGTCTCTGGCACATTGGCTTCCTTCAAGTGGTGTGTGGACACGCTTCTGCTAATCCGCTAACTAAAGAAGCTAACCTTTTCGCTTCCCCCTGATCAGTATTTTCGCTGACTTTGGATACTATCAACAGATCAAGCAGCTCCCACTAAATGTGCTTGTGCTAAATAAATCATGAGGGACCTTCCTTTCTGCTGTGTGGTCGCCTCCAGCCATGCTGCTGACTGTATGGTTGTGGCACGTGTCGTGGCAGGATATGATTGGTCAGCCCCGCGTCAGGCTCAGCTCACCAACATTGTGTAACATTATCATTCTGCAGCTCTGAGTTCAGTTCAGTCATGTCACTGTCAGTGACACACACAGTCAATGTAATAATCCACTTGGTGACCAACTCACTATTATGGAATGTGACAAATGTGAAGATGTTAGCCCCCTGAGACTGCCGGCCCTGTGATTCATGACGTGCCGCAGCGGCCGTGGCGAGGCGCAGGGATTCAGGCTGTCACACTGCCTCAAGAATCCCTGGTTTAATTTTATTTGTTCATTGATTTATTTGTGTTAGTATTGCGTACAGCTTCACCATTATCATTACTTTTTGGAAAGCTCTCTGTCTAGGCTACAACAATAAATGTTTAGCTCTCCCAGGCCTGCCTTCCAGTGTTTTGAGCCGAAGTACCAAACCAAAGATAGCAATTAGCAGTTGACATTTGCTTCCACTAATTTCTTTAGCAGTCAAAGGTTCAGTGTTTGCGAAGCAAACTTTATTGTAAGCAGATTGATGGTTAGCAGAGGTAACTTTTGCCAGCAGTGTCCACCTCTGCCTCCTCCCGTCACTGCCTCAGTGTAGGGCTCTGTGGCACACTCACCTCCTGTCTGTTTGTTGACGCCTCATCCTGCCATTCCCTCCTCACTGTTCCACTGGTGACAGGACAACACCAGGAATACACCACACTATATACATTTAACTCCTCATTAACTGCATGCACTTATCCAATACATGAAAAGTGCTGTATTCCCTTCATAGCCAGACCGCCCTCTCAATCCTCTTCCACAATCACCCATGACCCTGAAGACACCAATATAATGGTCTTATGATTGGACACATTTCTGGACGAGCATGATGGTTGGAAATAAGCAGATTTCATACAGCTGCTGCCACGCGTAAGCCTGATGGCTTCCTCCAGCTTCGTTTGTTCACTTATATTCTTAAATCTCAAAAACTTCTGCAGCCGCGATGAGAAAATGAATCCCTATTCTCCCTCGTTACAACAGCTCCGAGTGTCAATGAACAACCATAATGTTATTTCCTATTCTCTGTTTCTTAATCCCTTTTCTCTCTTTTTTAATCCCATTCTCTCTTTCTTAATCCCCTCCCTATTATCTTCATTAATGCATTTTCTTTCTTAATTCCCTTTTTATTTCCTAATCCAACTCTCTCTCTCTCTCTCTCTCTCTCTCTCTCTCTCTCTCTCTCTCTCTCTTTCTGTCTCTCTCTCTCTGCACCACTAAACTAATAAGAAATTTTTTTTCCATATTTTTTTTTTATAAAATTTTATGTATTTGAATTGCTACTGGAAATTCAAACTAAAACAAGGGAATGTAACGAGTCTTTTATATTTTGTGGTAGTAGAATTACATTTGCGACGATACACACACGCACGCACGCTACTCACATTAATAATAATAATAATAATAATAATAATAATAATAACAATAATAATAATAATAATAATAATAATAATAATAATAATAATAATAATAATAAAGATGAATAAGAAGTACGACATTTTTCTCTCCATGGACGATGAAGAGGAATGACACGTATGCACGATAATACTGAAAATGTAAGTACAAAGTAATATAATAATAATAATAATAATAATAATAATAATAATAATAATAATACTCAGCATCATCATCATACATACACAAACAATACTACACGAAATAAAAAGTATGAAAATTCTCTCTCTCTCTCTCTCTCTCTCTCTCTCTCTCTCTCTCTCTCTCTCTCTCTCTCTCTCTCTCTCTCTCTCTCTCTCTCTCATAACTACTAGCCATACAAATATTTCTTCCATTAATATTAAACTACTATGCTGCAAATCATTCTGTATATTATTTCTTTATTATCTTATACACCACTCTAAAGATAATTACATAGGAACTATTTATCCATTTCTCTTCTAGGACCCAAAACTCACAGCTTTTTGGAAAGACTATAGATGTGTGTGTGTGTGTGTGTGTGTGTGTGTGTGTCCTCACTGTCAGAGTATCTAACTATTTATCTATCTACTTATCTGTTTGTTTATATCTATCTAACTATGCATCTGTCTCTCTACTTATCTATCCATCTATCTGTTTAACTGTCTGTCTGTCAGTTTCTATCGATCTATCTATCTACGTCTCCATTTATCTGTTGTCTATTTGTCTAACTGTCTGTCTGTCAATTTCTAATAGTCTATCTACGAATCCACGTATCTGTTATTTAGTAACTGTCTCACTATCTATCTGTCTACCTGTCTGTGTTTCTATTTACCTGTCTATCTACCTATCTACATATCTACGTATCTGCCTAACTATATATTTATCTATCAATATATCTATCTACCAACATATCTATCTATTCTGTCTATCTATCTACCCATGTATCTATCCTATCTATCCTACCTGTCTATCTTTCTATCTAGCCTTGTGTCTCCCTGTCCACGCCCCCCTATCTGTCTCTCGGCGTGTGCCACCAAGCGGGGTCAGAGCACTGTTATCTGTGGACTGACGAGGCCGCTTGGACCAAACTAGGCTGAACAGCGGCCGTGGCACTGCTGTTCGGGGGTTGCTGTGGCTGGAGCATCTGGCTGTGTGCTGTGGCGAAGTGCGGACCGGAGGAGGAAGACGAGGAGGAGGAGGAGGAAGAGAGAGGAGGTACCGCGCCAGCAAGAACGGGTATAGACACATTTCGTTTAGCGGTAACAGACTGACTTAGCTGAGATGCAGCGTTGGTGCGCTGTTGTTGTTGTTGTTGCTGCTGCTGCTGCTGTGTGACCTTCCCTCCGCGGTGTTGCAGGCTCTTGTGATTGGCTAGAGCATTTCTTGTCCTGTATAACTTGAAGCACAGGTCACACTGGTGCTGGTAGGTCGTTGTGGTTGAGTGCTGGTCGCGTACGTGAGTTGGGAGATGCGTGCGTTTGCTTAGCCATTTCAAACACACGGGGCACTGCTGTTGTTGCTGTCTCCGGGGATCTGCTGGCCCTGCTGGAGTTCCTGGTGTCACGCCTGCTGGTGGGGACAAGGAGGA
Source organism: Scylla paramamosain (assembly GCF_035594125.1). Lineage (NCBI taxonomy): Eukaryota > Metazoa > Arthropoda > Malacostraca > Decapoda > Portunidae > Scylla > Scylla paramamosain. Next base: position 4,918,370 of record NC_087190.1, read on the forward strand.
GTGGACTGTGAGTGCTTTGGCTTGGTTTGGTTCGGTTTGGTTCGAGTTTGGTTTGGTTTGGTTTCGCTGCTTCTTTCTGACGCTTCGCTTTGTGAGGTTTTGTTTTTTGGTTTATGGTGAGATTGTGATTCATCTTTTTTTCTTTTTTGCTTTGTTTCTCGTGTGTGTGTGTGTGTGTGTGTGTGTGTGTGTGTGTGTGTGTGTGTAAGTAGTTCAGTTCTGTGGTTCGTTTATTTTGGTTCGGTTTGTGCTTTGAAGAACAGATGTGTGTGTGTGTGTGGGTAGGTGGGTGTGTGTCATTTCCACGTACACGTTTTTTTTTTTTTTTTTTTTTTTGGCAGACAGTGACCTCTCAAACACACGACTCATTTCCGGTACACACACACACACACACACACACACACACACACACACACACACAGGATGATCGATACTGTTTGTTTGTTTGTTTGTTTGTTTGTTTCATTTATTAATACATCGTACGAGGCTGTACATCATCATCATCATCATCAGCATTCCACATCAAAACTACAAATAATAATAATAATAATAATAATAATAATAATAATAATAATAATAATAATAACCAAAAAATCACGTATGTACGAACGAACCGTGTGTGTGTGTGTGTGTGTGTGTGTGTGTGTGTGTGTGTGTGTGTGTGTGCAAATAATAAATAAAAATAAATAAGGATAAAGAAGAGAAAAAATGAAGGGAGACTGAAAAAATTAATGGCTTATTTGCTTCCATATGGTTTTTCTCTTTCTTTCTCTCACTCTCACTTTCTTCCTTTACTTAATTATTACTGGCTTTGTGTCTATGTACGAGAGAGAGAGAGAGAGAGAGAGAGAGAGAGAGAGAGAGAGAGAGAGAGAGAGAGAGAGAGAGAGAGAGAGAGAGAGAGAGAGAGTTACATATGTATAATTACTTATCTATTGGTAATCGTAAGTAATGCACTACAAAGACTTATTAGGCGAGTGTGTCTGTCTGTCTGTGCATGCCCTGAGTCCTGCCTGAGGGGGAGGAGGGGGAGGGGGGGAAGGAGGGGGAGGAGGAGGAGGAGGAGGAGGAGGAGGAGGAAGGAAAGATGAGAGATTGCTATTGTTATTATTATTGGCGGTGGTGGTGGTGGTGGTTAAGTATTCTGTAACTGTTGTTGTTGTTGTTGTTGTTGTTGGGAGTGATGATGTTGTTGTTCTTGTTGTGGGTGGTGTAATTGTTGTTGTTGCTGGTGGTGGTGATGTGGGTGTTGGTGGTGGGGGAATGATGGTTGTTGTTGTTGTTGTTGTTGTTGTTGTTGTTGTTGTTGTTGTTGTTGTTGGAGTTCAAAGTTGAATGGGGGACTTTGAGTGGCGGTGGCGACGGCGGAATACGTTTGTTGTTGTTGCTGTTGCTGTTGTTGTTGTTGCTGTTGTTGTTGTTGTTGTTGTTGTTGTTGCTGCTGCTGCTGCTGCTGCTGCTGCTGCTGCTGAGGTTGTTGTTGCTGAGGTTGTTGTTGTTGTTGTTGTTGTTGCTGCTGCTGCTGCTGCTGCTGCTGTTGCTGCTGCTGGGTGTAGGGCTGGTGAGGGTGGCGGGCGTGGGCGTGGGTGAAGGCGTCCAGCTGGCGGGCCGTGACGCGGTGCACGCGGTACATGTGGGTGAGCACGTTGGAGCGGTTCCTGCAGTCCTTGCCGCACACCGGGCACAGGGCAGCGCGGGGGTCCCCCTGGGTGTGGTGGTCCCGCACGTGGCGACTCAAGTTACTGCGGGACCTGAACTGCCGCCCACAGTGTCCACATCTGTGCCCCGCCCCGCCCGTCGCCCCCGCCGCCGCCGCCGCCGCCAGCACCGCCGGGTGGGGGGTGTCAGAGGGGAGGGGCTCCCTGGCGTACCGTCGTCCCGGCCCGCCTGACGACGACACTTCTGCAACGACAACCTCGCGTCAGACACCCGCCAGGAGCCGCCCACGTCCCCGCCCCCACACTCAGGCCCCCGCCCACCCCCTCCCCGCCCACTTAACTGCTGGTGTTGAGGTACAGACGCGGGTGTCGGGCGCGGGGGCGGCGCTGCGGGGCGGGGGTCAGTGCGGGGCGGCGGCGTCTTCCTGAAGGAGGCCCGATCGGGGATCCTCCAACAGACTCAAATCCAGGTCGCTGTAAGTCTGTATCTGTGGCTGTGTGTAGTGGGGTGTGTGTTGTGGAGGCTGTGGTAGGGGTTGGGGCGGGTGGGGGGCGGGGGAGAGGGGCTGCGCGGTGGCAATGGCGTGCTGCAAGGCCTGGTCGCGGTTCTTCTCCTCGCGGTGGTACATGGTGATGTGGTAGCGCAGGGAGTTCTTGGAAGAATATCGCTTTTTGCAGTACGGACACACGAACACCTGGGGGACGGCGGCGTGCAGGTCCCGCACGTGTGTGTTGAGATTGGACTTGGAGGAGTAGGTCTTGAGGCAATGCGGACACTTGTACGGTTTGTAGCGCGGCTCTGAAACGAGAGAGACGAGTTGAGCGCGGGAACTCCTCACCCGCCCGCCCGCCCGCGACACCAAGAGACTGGTGGCCTTGACCAACACCATGCCTCACCACACCACTGGCTGCATCTGTGGCAGGCTCATCATATCACTCACAATGCATAACAGCCTCCTAACGTTACCAACACCACTATAATAACACCAGACGGGTGGCCTTGGCTCACCACACCTCACACCATCGACTGTAGTTGGCTCATAACACCACTAGCAATACCATAACTTTAATACCACTGTAACACCAGACTAGTGGCCTTGACTCTCACCAGAGCACCTCACACCACCGGCTTCTTCTGTGGCAAGTTCATAACACCATTAGCAACACAGCCTCCTAATGTTACTAACACCATTATAACACCAAAGATACCACCTCAAATGCACCACTAACTCGATCTGTGGCAGGCTCATAACACCACCAGCAATACCATAACAGCATCCCAGCACCAATCTCAGCACCACAAACACTACACCACCGCTACATCACAACACCAACCTCTCAACACTATCACCATTACACCAGACTCACAGCACCACTGAATTAGCCTCTCAGGACCACTAATACCACTACACCAGGCTCTCAATACCACTAACACCACTGCACCACAACAACACCACTAACACAACTACACCACAAACACCACTGCACCACCACAACACCACTAACACCCCCACAACACCACAAATACTACCACAACAATACTGCATCATCTAAACACCACTACACCAGGCTCTCAACACCACTAACACTAGCCTTTCAGGACCACTAACACCACTATACCACCCTTTTATCGTTACTAACACCACAGTCACCATCACAGCACAGCTGACACCACTACACCACCACAACACTATATCAGCCTCTTATCGTTACTAACACCACTCCAAACAACCGTGACAGCCCCACACCACCACTAACAAATGCACCATCTGCGTGTTCATTGTTAAGAACACCACCAATGGAGTAACTACTACTACTACTACTACTACTACTACCACCACCGCCTCGTAAAGTAACACTATTATTTCAACTACTGCAATATTACTCCCTACAATATTATTATTATTATTATTATTATTATTATTATTATTATTATTATTATTATTACTATTGCTTCATTTTATTTTTTTCTTTCATTCCTTCTTTCTTTTTTTTCCGTAAACTGCTGCCTCTGCAACTGCTTTTACTACTACTACTACTACTACTACTACTACTACTACTACTACTACAGTCCCTTTGCATTACCTCCTACGGTGACACCGCCACTACTACCACCACCACCAGTCTAGCAAGTCACAACCGCGACCTCCACCACTGTCTATTTCTTTGTCACCACCACCACCACTACCAACACCACCACCATCACCACTACCAACACCACCGCCATCACCACCACCACCACTACCAACACCAATACCACCTCTACCGCATCACCACCAATACCACCACCACAACAACAATAACAATATCACTACCAATACCAACACCACCACCACCATAACAACAACAGCAGCAACAACAACAACAACCATTACAGTGGATTTAGAGGAAGGAAGGAGGAGGAGGAGGAGGACCAGGGAAGGAAGGAGAGAAAGAGAGTGAGAGAGAGGGAGAGCGAGAGAGAGGAAGGGAGAGGAGGGAGAGGGGGGGAGAGACGCCAAAACAGGGGACGAAGAGAGTAAGAGGTTCAAAGAAAACGAAGACAGAGAGGGCGGACCAAGGAGGGACTAAAGAAAATTCGATTCTCTCGCCTAAACTTGAAAAGCACAAAGAAACACACATTTTCCCTCCTCCTCCTTACTTGTAATATATTTTAGAACACCGAACTCAAAAAATAAGACATAGAAAATGTAGACAGGGACCAGCACGTCCACTGTAAGGAAATATATGAGGCTTAAAGAGTGAAAGAGAGAGAAGGAGAGGCACGGAGAGAGAGGAGAGAAAGAGAGGAGGGTGAGGAGGGAGGGGCAGGGCTGGGAGAGTATGAGAGAGCGGGAGCGAGAAAGAGAGAGGGCCGTTTCCTGGGTACGGAAGAAGAGAAGGAGGAGGAGGAGGAGGAGGAGGAGGACGAGAAGAGGGTCTGTCCTATTGATTGATGACAAGATGACGACCTACACCACACTTGCAAGGCCA
>NC_087190.1:4928000-4933000 GCF_035594125.1 Scylla paramamosain
CTCCTCCTCCTCCTCCTCTTCTTCGTCCTCCTCCTCCGAGTAGAGTCCAGATTCCAGGTTGGCGCTTGAGGGGAACCGCGCGCTTATGGGTACGTTCCAGGAGCACACCCCCTCCCCCTTCCAGTCCTCCCCTCTCCCCTCCACGACCCCCCTCCAGGTTTCCTCACGCTCCCCCATCAATGCACGACTCCCTATGGTGGGGTTTTGAGTGGGTTTGAGTGGGTTTGGTGGGTTTTGAGTGGGTTTGAGTGAGTTATGAGTGGGTTGGGCGGGTTGTGGTGGGTTATGTGGGTACTGAATGGGTTTGAGTGGGTTTTGAGTGAGTTGTGGCGGGTTGGGGTGGGTTATGTGGGTACTGAATGGGTTTGAGAGGGTTTTGAGTGAGTTGTGGCGGATTTGAGTGGGTTATATGGGTTCTGAGTGGGTTTGAGTGTGGTGGAGTGGGTTTGAGTGGGTTATGGTGATGTGAGTTAGTAATGTGAGTTTTGAGAGGGTGTTTGTGGGTTCTGGTCACCTACCTTTACAATTTTTTTTTCTTTTTTTCTCTCTCTACAGTAATTCCTGGAAATGTTAACTTGTGTGGTGTTCATAAACCGAGGACTGAGTGTTCGTAAGTCAAAAGCAAGTGTTCGTAAGTCGGGGAGAAAGTGTTCGTAAGTGGGGGGGGCGTTGTATGTGTTCGTAAGTCACTGCCAGGTGTTTGTAAGCTACTGCCCGGATGTTCGTAAGTCGAAGAAAAGGTGTTCGTAAGTCGAGGATCAGTTTCCATGGGTAGTTTTCTTTAAATAGACGAATTTCAGTAGTGTATTTACTTACCTATTTACTTATTCATTTATTTTCTTTTTTTTCAGTACACTTTATTAACGTACGGAGTTTAAATGTTACAGTTTGCATCAAGTTGACGCGGGGTATCTTGTGACGAGGTGGGATTAGGTTAGGTTAGGTTATGTGTGGTTAGGTTAGGTTTGGTTAGGTTACGTTAGGTAAGGTTAGGCTAAGTTAGGTTAGGTTAGGTTAGGTTAGGTTAAGTTAGGTTTGGTTAGGTTACGTGGGGTTAGGTTAGGTTAGGTTAGGTTGGTCAGTTTAGGCGGGGTGTTCCTTATAAGCGAAAGAGCTATTTTTGCATGGGTGTTCATCTTGAAGTTGGTGAAATGACGTGGGTGTGTTTAAGTGGGTGGGTGTGAGCGTGGGTACCTATTGCAGTGGGAGGAGTGATGACAGGGTATTGCCATGGGTGAATGGGTGAGTTTACATGGGGTGTTTGAAGTGAGTGAAGTAACGTGAGTAGGTTTCAGTGGATGAGTTTACCTGGGAGGGGCTGCTTTATGGGTGGGTGAATGGATGAATTTACATGGGAGATTCATCATATAGAATGGGTGAAGTGATCTGTGTGTCGTAGTGGGTGTGGATTAACATGGCGGGTGAATTAATGTGGGGTGAAGTGAATGGGTGAGTGAATGAGTGAGGTTACATGGGATTCTGCAGTGGACGAAGTAACGTGGGTGTGTTTCCAGTGGGTGAATTAACAAGGGAGCCACTTTACGAGCGTGGGTGAGTGAAGGAGTGGGTGACTAGATGACGTGGGGTGAGTGAATGAGTGAATGAAGTACCGTGGGGTGTGTTTCCAGCGGGTGAGTCAACATGGGAGTCACTTCACTGGGAGGGAAGATGAGTTTCCGTGAGTGATTGGTTTACGATGGGTGAGCGAGTGAGTCAGTTTACATGGGGGAAGTTCTTATAGTGAATAAATAACGTAGTAGTGGTGCTTTTTCAGTGGGTGAATTAACATGGGGGTGACTCAGGTGGGAGTGAGTTTATTCTACTTGGGAGGGGTGAGTTGACGTGGGTGTTTTAAGGCGTGACCCTTGCCCTGGCCTCGCTCTATCTGGCTCTAGATATTGATTATGTCATTAGGCACTGAACACCCTCACCTCCTCCTCCTCCTCCTCCTCCTCCTCCTCTTCCTCCTCCTCTTCTTCCATCACTGACCACCGCCACTATCACCTCGCCCACTCTCTCTCTCTCTCTCTCTCTCTCTCTCTCTCTCTCTCTCTCTCTCTCTCTCTCTCTCTCTCTCTGGTGACGTAAGGAGGAGGTACTGGAGGAGTTATGGCGAGAGAAAAATATGGGAGAGGAAAACGTGTGTGTTGGAACAGAGAGAGGGAGAGGGAGAGGGAGAGGACACACACACACGAGAGCGTCTTTCTTCACGTGAGCACGAGAGAGAGAGAGAGAGAGAGAGAGAGAGAGAGAGAGAGAGAGAGAGAGAGAGAGAGAGAGAGAGAGAGGCACGAAGTATAGCCTTCTTTGGTGTGTTCTGATGAGCGCGTGGCCGAGGAGAGGGAGGAGGAGGAGGAGGAGGAGGAGGAGGAGGAGGAGGAGGAGGAGGAGGAGGAGGAGGAGGAGGAGGAGGAGGAGGAGGAGTAGGAGGTGGAGGAGGGGGAGGAAATGGAGGCAGTAGTAGTGGTAATGCGAAATGATGGAGAGAGAGAGAGAGAGAGAGAGAGAGAGAGAGAGAGAGAGAGAGAGAGAGAGAGAGAGAGAGAGAGAGAGAGTATGGTTGCAACTTAACACGAGGAACAAGAGGCGAAGACGAAGGAGGAGGAGAAGTAACAAACACACACACACATACACACACAGAAGGAGAGGACACAGGCAGGACACAGCAAGCAGGGGAGGGATGCGTGGCGTGGCGTGGCGTGGCGCTGGAGGAGGAGGAGGAGGAGGAGGAGGAGGAGGCAGCAGTAGAGGAGGTAGAGGAGGCAGCGGAGGGACAGTGTGGTGGCGGTGCAGTCTCAGATCCAAGACGCCTCCTGGACTGGCAGACGCCTTTAAAGCACCGCTGCCGCTTGTAGACATCTCGCAACTTTTAACGCTGTTTTCTCCCTAAATCTACGACTCAGGGCACTCCCATGGCCACCCACAGGACCTCACGGCACCCTGAGAACCGAGGCGCCCCTGGGAAAGCCCTCAGCACGCCCCTAAACAGCCAGGCAGGGGCCATATCTCAGCGTGGGTCAGGGTGGGGGGCGTCAGGCAGGGCGGGTGAAGGGTATTGGGAAAACACGAAGAGACTAGGATGGAATGACGGACCCCAGCGCGCCGGCGGGCAGGCACACCCTCGCCCGATCAATAGCTGGAAGAAATTGCCCAGCTGACAACTGCACTTTCACACGGGGGGCTGGAATGGGGGGCGGCGGAGGTGCAGGGGGCGGCGGTGGGCGGTGGGCGGTGGTGGTGGCGGTGGTGGCGAGGCAGCGGCGTGGTGTGGTTTAGATTCGTGGCCTCAAAAATGAAAATAGATGGAGTGAGTGAGTGAGTGAGTGAGTGAGTGAGTGTGTGTGTGTGTGTGTGTGTGTGTGTGTGTGTGTGTGTGTGTGTTTGCACCTGATACATCTTACTCACACACACACACACACAAGTAATCCCTCCCCCCGTGTCTCCTTCCCTTCACTAATCCCTCATCATCTCTTCCTCCTCCCCTTCTTCATCCTTCTTCCCTTCCTTCCTTCTCCCCCTTCCTCTCTAAGCCTCAGCCTCCCTTAATCCCCATCCTTTCCCCTCCTCCCCATGTTTCCTATTCTATCTGTTCTTCCCATCTTCTTACTTCCCATCCGTCCATCTCTCTCTCTCTCTCTCTCTCTCTCTCTCTCTCTCTCTCTCTCTCTCTCTCTCTCTCTCTCTCTCTCTCTCTCTCTCTCTCTCTCTCTAAACCTTTTTTTTTCTTTTTTCACTATCTTCCTTTTTCTTATCTCGAGTAAGTCTCATATCTTTATTTGTTGCCGAGAGAGAGAGAGAGAGAGAGAGAGAGAGAGAGAGAGAGAGAGAGAGAGAGAGAGAGAGAGAGAGAGAGAGAGAGAGACTTAAATACAAACCAAACACCATATCCATAACGAAAACAAACAAACAAACAAACACACACACACACACACACACACACACACACACACACACACACACACACAAGGAAGGAACAACAATAGCATCAGCACTAATAACCATAAAAATAACAATAACAACAATAAAATATGGATAATTGCGAAATAACATCAACGTTTTCATCTGAGGCCTGGGTGAGGTGGGTTAGGCTAGGTTTGCTGAAGTTTTGGTTAGGTTGGGTTAGGCTAGGTTTGCTTAAGTTTTGGTTGGGTTTGGTTTGGTTTGGTTTGCTTAGATTTTGGTTTGGTTTGGTTTGGTTTGCTTAGGTTTTGGTTTGGTTGGGTTAGGCTAGGTTTGCTTAAGTTTTGGTTGGGTTTGGTTTGGTTTGGTTTGTTTTGTTTGGTTTGGTTTAGATTCATTCAGTTCATTACTGTCACGGGCGATCTGTTCACTGTGTAGGTCACGACTTGGGAACACATTATATTGTGCAGGGAAATAAGGAGTCGGTGTCTGGAAATTAGTAGGCTGAGTTCATTTCCATAATCCCCCAAATACCAAACTTTTCATAGGAGGGACCGTATTCTGAACCACCTCTGCGCCGCACCTCCACTACATTCAAAGGGTTCTATATAGTTTAAGCTACACGGGCTTTTAATGGTGTTTTTACGATTCTAGTGACAGATTAACAAGACTTCTACATTACGAACAGGAGAAACGCTCTTAAGAACCCGGGTAGTCATCTCTGTGGCCTTTGAAAATTGTCGTGGTGAGAGAGCAAAGTGTTTCAGAAAACATGCCCTTTAAGTGAGTTACGCAGGTTTTAAAAAATGTTTTTATGGGATCTAGTGACAGATTAACAATATTTCTACATTATGAACAGGGGAAACACTCTTGAGGGCAGACTAATCATCTCTAGCATTTGGAAATAGTGGTGGTGAGAGAGCAGAGCGTTTTAAGGGTATTTTTTATGGTTCTAGTGACAGATTAACAAGTCTTCCACACTGTGAACAGGAGAAACACTTGAGAGCCAGGCTGATCATCTCTGTGGCCTCTGAAGACAGTCGCGTTGAGAGAACAGAACGTTTCAGAATACTAGTTAACTTAAATTCCACACTTACAAC
>NC_087190.1:4940500-4945500 GCF_035594125.1 Scylla paramamosain
CGCGGCGCAGAAATGTTCCAGATTATGATCCTGTGTATGCAAGGATGTATAGTTAAATCAATAGACCTTTTATTATTTTTCAACACCTCTTGGAATAAATAAATATTGAGGTACACGTATATCTGAGTGCACAAATACAAAATGGCGTCTTCTGCATAAGTAACGAAAATAAAAACAACAAAAAAACAAAAGAATAACGAAGCAATAACACTAATAATGAGTGACACAAATAAACAAAAACAAAAATACACAAAAGCTCGAAGGCACGAATCCAAAATGGCGTGTCTGTAACAAAAAAAAAAAAAAAGAAACAAGCAAAAACAGAAGAGTAACGAACCAACCAATAACAAGACTAATCGATGACATAAATAAGCTAAAAGAACAACAACAACCACCAAAAGAGTAACGAACCAGTCATACGAGGAACCGATAAAGAAAAAATAAACAGAAGCGAAAACAAGAGAAAAAAAAAAGAATAACGAACAATAACATGAAAAATCGATGACATAAATAAAAGAAAGAAAAAAAAACATAAATAAACGTAAACTTGAATGTGCAAATCTAAAATGGCACCTTTGTAAAAAAAAAAAAAAAGAGAGAGAATAACAAACCAATAACACGAATAATCGATAACACAAATAAAAAAAAATATAAATAAAATAAAATAAAATAAACGTAAACTCGAATGCACGATTCTAAAATGGCGTCCATGTACCAAAAGAAGAAGAAGAGGAAGAAGAAGAAGAAGAAGAAGAAGAAAACAAAAGAATAACGAACCAATAAGACGCGCAATCAATAAACATAAATAAAACAAAACAAACAAGGTAGAGACTGTTTGTTTCTGTTCCTGGCGAGGCAAAGGGAATCATGATAAACTGGCGGGTGTGTAAAAGGGATGGAGCAGCGGATAAACAGAGCGGGAACATAAAAGAGGACCCGTGTTATGGTTCCCCGACACGCCACCAGGGGAAGGCAGACAAGACCGAGACCCAGAGCACGCCATCTTGTTGAGGTCATGTTGGTTCTTTTCAAATTTGTGGTTTATTGTGTTTTTTTTTATTATTGTTGTTGTTGTTTTGTCTTTTGTGAGTTTTTTTAGTTTTTTTTATTTGTTGTTGTGTTTGTTTGTTTGTTTTTTTATTGTGTTTATTATTACTGGTATTGATGTCGTTGCTGTTGTTGTTGTTGTTTTGTTTCAATATTTTATTTTTCCTTGTCAATATGTGTTTGTGTATTTGTTTTTCGTATTTGTTTTTTTTTTTTCGTGCGTGTGTGTGACAGGAATGAGAGAGAGAGAGAGAGAGAGAGAGAGAGAGAGAGAGAGAGAGAGAGAGAGAGAGAGAGAGAGAGAGAGAGTGAGTGAGAGAGAGAGAGAGAGAGAGTATATATCTAAGGACTGTATTCCTGTTCTTCTTCTTCTCTCCCTCCTCCTCCTCCTCCTCCTCCTCCTCCTCCACCTCCTCCTCCTCCTCCTCCTCCTCCTGCTCCTCCTCCCGCAACGTTCCACGCACACGCAGCTCCCCCCACACCCCTTCCCCCCAAGTCACGCCCAGCCCCCTCCCCCCCAAAAGGCAACTCCTGAAGAAGGTGCGTGAGGGGGGCGTGGCTCTCTCTCTCTCTCTCTCTCTCTCTCTCTCTCTCTCTCTCTCTCTCTCTCTCTCTCTCTTTCCGTCGACAGCTTACCGCTCTCAAGAGGACGTTAGACTCCTCTTCTTCTTCTTCTTCCTCCTCCTCCTCCTTCTTCTACTTCTTCTTTTATTTTTATTCCTCTTCTTTCCATATGTTCCTTTGCTTTTTTCTTTTTTCTTCTTCTCTTCCTCCTCCTCCTACTTTTATCTTTTCCCTTCCTCTTCTTCTTCTTCTTCTTCTTCTTTTTCTTCTTCTTCTTCTTCTCCCTTTCCTCCTCTTCTTCTTTTTTTCCTTTTTCTTCTCTCCCCCTCTTCCTTTTTTATCTTCTTCTATTTTTGTTTGATTTCCCTTTATCTTCTTATTTTTCTTCTACTCCTTTTCCTCTTCCTTCTTTTCTTTTTCTTTTCCATTTTCTTCTCTCTCTCCCTCCTTCTCCTTCTCCTCCTCCTCGTCCTTTTCCTCCTATTTTTTTCTCCTTCTTCTGCGTCTTTTTCCTTCTTTTCCCTTTCCTCCTCCTCCTCTTCTTTTTTCTTCTCCATTTTCTTCTCTCCCTCTCTTCCTCCTCCTCCTGCTCCTCCTCCTCTTCTTTTTTCTTTTCCATTTTCTTCTCTCCTTCCTCTCCTCCTCCTCCTCCTCCTCCTCCTCTTCTTTTTCTTTTCCATTTTCTTCTCTCCCTCCTCTCCTCCTCCTCCTCCTCCTCCTCCTCCTCTTCTTTCTCCTCCTTCTCCTTCAAGACTCCTCGTCATCGCCTCCTTTCCCCTTGCCCAGCCTCTCTCTCTCTCTCTCTCTCTCTCTCTCTCTCTCTCTCTCTCTCTCTCTCTCTCTCTCTCTCTCTCTCTCTGGAAATAAGCAGATGAAGTAGATTAAGCCAACAAACAAACAAACAAACATAAATAAAAAGCTAGTAAATAAATACACAGAAAATGAAAGAGGAAAGGTGAAATAAACAGAGGAAATAATGAATAAGCAGATAAATGGAATAAATGGAAGAATTGACACACACGTAAAAAGAAAGAAGAGAAAGCAAAAAGGAACCAAAGAAAAATAATAGAAAGAAGAGAAATACACAAATACGAAAAGGAAGAGGAGAAAGCACACAAAAAAAAACGAAAGAAAAAGTAAAAAGAAAATTGAAAACGAAGGAATAGAAAATCATGAAAACAGAAAAGCGAAAGAAAAAATGGAAACGAAGGAAAGGACAAAACAAAAACAATAAGAAAAAAGCGAAAGAAAAGAGAAAAGAAAAAAAGAAAAAAAAACAAAAAAGAAAAAAAAATGAAAAGAAGGAAGAGAAAAAAATAAAGAAACAAGAAAAGAGAAAAACAAACGGAAACAGAAAAAAGGACAAAATACAATAAAAAAACGAAGGAAAACAAAAAAAAGAAAACGAAAGCGATGGAAAAGAAAAAGGACAAAGAAAACACATACGAAATACCGAAAGAGGACAAAGAAAACTAAAACAAAGAAAAAACCAGAAATAAGGAAATAAAGCAAGAAAAACACACAGAAAAGCGAAACCCCCAAAAAAAGAAAAGAAAAAAAAACAAAATAAGAAAAGGACAAAAAAAAAAGAAAACACGGAAAAGCGAAATAAAACAAAGAAAAATGGAGACGAAAGGAAAAGAAAAACACAACAATAAAAACAACAACAACAACAACAATAACAAAAAGAAGTAAACAAAGGAAAGAAGGAAAAGAAATGAAAGTTCTCGAAAAAAAATATACGATAAAAAACAACAGAATAAAAAAACAATTAGCAAAAGAAAAAGAAAAGAAGAACTAGTAAAAAGGAGAAAGTAAGAAAGAAAAAAATAAATAGATAATCACAATAGTAAAATAAGACGTAGGAAAAAAGGCACAATTAAAGAGAAAAGAAAAGGAAACACAATAACAAAAAAAGAGAGAAAATGCATAGTAAAATAAAAAAAATAAAAGCGTAGAAGAAAATGAAAGAAAACACGTAATAAAGCAAAGGAATACAAAGGAAAACACTGAATAAGAAAAAAGAAAAGATAAGAAAACACACAATAACAACGAAAACAGTAAACACACACAATAACAAGACAAAAACAATACAAAAAACACGGAATAACGAAAGAAAACAATAAAAAAAAACACAGAAAAACATAAGGAACACAAAAAAAATACCCAATAAGAAAAAGAAAATAAAAAAATAAGAAAACGTACAATAACAAGAAGGAAAACAACAAAACTTCACACAATAACAAAAGAAAACAAGCAAAAACACACAATGATAAAAAGAAAACGAACAAAAATAAAACTTATAACAATAAAAGCAAAAATAACAAAGGAAAACACAAGAAAACGCACAATAACTACAAGAATACAAAGGAAACAGACGATAACACGAAGAAGACAAAAGAGAACACACACAAAACAAAAGAAAAGCACAAAAAACAAAAGAAAACCACGAAAAACAAAAGAAAAAACACACCAAATTAAAAAGCACCCTAAGAAAAAGCAAAAAGAAAACAGACTCAAGACAAAACACAAAAAAAGATGAAAATGCGCCGAAATGGGAGAAAAAGACAAAAAAAGCTAAAGAAGAAAAAAAAAACACGAAAACAAAAGAAAAACAAAGAAAAAGACATCAAAATAAAACTAAACACAAAGAAACAAGAGCAATACACAGCAAACCAAACCAAAGCAAGCCAGAGAGGAGACGAAGGGAGAACCATCAACCAAGCGGCGCCAGACCTGCGTGGGCCAGTCATGTTTCTCGCCAAGTTATCGTGAACCCAGCCACTTTCTTCCCTTCGTTCCCAACTCAACAAAATCACGGCGACCTTTTCGTGACCTTCCCCTGCCAGGTCAGCGGCCCCACGTGTGCTGCCGCGCGCCCTCACGTCCCATGACCTTGCTTGACCTCCGCCACCGTGCACCAGTGACGTTTGTAAGTACAGTTGACAAGTAAGTGGATAAGTTGATAAGTAATAAGTATTGACTGGCAGTGTTGGAAAATTAACATCGAAAACAGCCATTGATGAGTATTATTGAAAAGTAAGCGGCGGTGAGTCATATTGAAAAGTGAGGGGTATACGTAAGACTGATGACTAATACAGAAAAAGAAAGAGTTAGAAATATTGGTAAGTCATATTGAAAAGAAGTGTATATATAGGATTGATAAGTAATATTGAGAAGTAAGAGTTATAAGTGAAAAAAAAAAAGTAGCGTAGATAAGTTGTTTAGTAGCGTTGGGAAACACCGTAGGAAAGTAACGCATTAAAAAGTAACAGTTGTAAGTATTGATAAGTAATTCTGAAAAGTAACAATAATAGGTAGCACTGATAGGCGGAGCTGTTAAGTGGTGTTGAAAAAATATCATACAAAAGAAACTTATTAAATGAAAA
>NC_087190.1:4950500-4955500 GCF_035594125.1 Scylla paramamosain
CCTTCATCCCTTCTTTTCCTTTTTCCTTCACCCCTTCCTTTCATCTTTCCTTCACCTTCTTCCTTCTCTCCCTTACCCCTTTCCTTCTCTCCTTCATCCCTTCCTTTCCTCTTTCCTTCAAAACTTCCTTTCATCTTTCCTTCGCTCCTTCCTTTTCTCTCCTTCACCTCTTCCTTTCCTCTCTCCTTCACCTCTTCCTTCCCTTTCTTTCCCCTCACCCATTCACACCTTCCTTTATTTCCTCTACTTCAAGGTACACCACCTAACACATTCTCAAAACAGTGACAGACAACCCAACCTAACCTAAGCTAACCTAAGACCACAGTAAGCCAGCCAGTCACCCAGTCAGTCAGTCAGTCAGTCAGTCAGTCAGTCAGTCAAAGGCGGTGTCTGAAGCCCTTCCCTGCTGCCTGCTGCTTATCTTGAGATGCCTTCTGCTGCTCACCTGCTGACTCTGCTGATTATTTCCTTCTTTTTTCCTTTTTTTCCTTTTTTTTTGTTGTTTTGTTTCGTATTGAGGGATTTGGTGGTGGTGATGGTGGTGAGAGGGAGGGTGGAGAGAGAGAGAGAGAGAGAGAGAGAGAGAGAGAGAGAGAGAGAGAGAGAGAGAGAGAGAGGCTACGTCCTGCTCTAAAAATAACATGACGAAAATTTAAATCTATACCTCTCTCTCTCTCTCTCTCTCTCTCTCTCTCTCTCTCTCTTTATTTCAACAGTTTCTGGGGCTAAAACCGACTTCTTGTTCCTCTTTACACTACTACTACTACTACTACTACTACTACTACTACTATTACCATTACCACCACCACCATCTCTTCCTCTTCTTCCACCACCACCATCACCACTTCTTCCTCCTTTTACTACCATCATCCCTTCTCCCCAGCAATGTCACCACCACCACTACCGCCGTCAGGACACACACACACACACACACACACACACATAAGGTAGGTACAGTCAAACACTGCTCGGCGGCACCGGCTTGTCTAAACTCTTTATTTAAAAAATGATAATTAAATACTCTACGTCTCCAGGTAACAAAATAACCTATGCGGGAGACACTGGACACCACCACTACACCGTCCTCTACACCGTCCTCTACAGCGTCTGGCGCCCTCCCACCCGCCCGCCGCACGCCGCGACGCACGCACCGCCGCTCGTCACTCCGATAGGCCACGCGCACTCACTCACTCACGCACTCGCTCACTCACACACACACACACACACTCTCACATACATACATACACACACACACACACACACACACAAACACAAACAGGATCTTTAATTCTGTGGGATGACCTGTGTGTTATTTGCAGTCTCTCTCTCTCTCTCTCTCTCTCTCTCTCTCTCTCTCTCTCTCTCTCTCTCTCTCTCTCTCTCTCTCTCACGTATAGTGAAGTGTGCGTGACATGTACATACCACACTACATAGATAAAGGTATAAAAACTTGGCTCTGTCTTGCTCTACAAAATGCTCTAAGGTGAAAGTGCACTAGTATAAAAGTAAAAATCTCGCTTTATAAGTATCATGAAGTGTTGGTAGCGTCAAGTGTTGCTTTTCGAGGTGTTGGTTTGTTTCACTTAGTCTGGTCGGTGAGCCACGCCCCTCCCTACCAGCGCTGCTAGCTAATCAAAATACAGCGCTCCTCGAGTTAATCATGTGTTTCTGGAGAGGGAAGGGAGGCGGGGCTCATCTTTCGATCAACCAATCACTGTCTCGTAATACATAGGAGGGGGCGGGGCTTATCCGTCAAGTTAAGCTGAACAGTGTTTTTTTTTTGTGTGTGTGTGTGTGTTTCATGTGTTTCTGTTTTCTTGGAGCTTTCTGTGTTTTTTATGCTTTTTTTTTTTATTTCGAAAAAGCTTCATTCTGCGGGTGGCTCATGCTGACATTCTTACTTCCTTCCTCCTAACTCCAACCTCCTTACTGCCTTCCTTCCTCCTAACTCCAACCTCCTCCTTTCCTTCCTCCCAACTCTAGCCTCCTTACTGCCTTCCTCCTAACTCCAACCTCCTTCCTGCCTTCCTTCCTCTTAACTTCAGCCTCCTTGCCTTTCTCCTAACTCCAACTTCCTCCCTTCCTTCCCTCCTAACTCCAACCTGGTTCCTTCCTCCTAACTGCAGCCTCCTTCTTTCCCTCCTCCTAACTCCTTGTCCCTACATGTCACCTCCAGCTTCCCAGTCTCTTTTCATCCTCTTCACTATCTCTCACACGCGGCAGGCCTCGCGCGCCAGGAATATCTACACACAGTTGTAAAAATCAGCATGCCGTGTGGCGCGGCGGGGAGTGTGTGAGTGTGTCAGCGTCCGCGGTGTGTGAGGGCGTGGCCAGGTGACGTGGGCGGCGTGGTGCGTGCGGGCGTGTGGCGGGCGTGGCGGCGGCGCCCTACACGCTACAACCCAGGAACAACAACTTGGAAAATCGTATACAAGTGACAGCCGCGAGGGGCAGAGATCTAGGGCGGCCGGGCCCTAGGGGCTGGCCTCTAGGTGGGGCTAGGAACTCTAGTGACGTGGGCTACTGGGCAGTGACGCCCCGCCCCGCCCCGCCCTCTGTGGGGCGGGGCGGGGCGGGGCGGGGCGGGCAGCGGCCGTTCATTGGCACGGTAAGCTGGTCTGACACAATTGAGACAGACAAACAAACAAATGTGGCGGGGACAACAGCACAGAGAAGCGGGGCGGGGAACTAGCGGGGCGGGGCAGCGGCGGGGCGGCCAGCTTGGCGGCGCCCCGGGAGGGAGGAGGGGATGGGGTTGTTCACCTTAACGCTAACTGAGATCTCGCCAGCAGGAGGCGGTCCGCCCCACCCCGCCCCGCCCCGACCCTGTTCCAGGGCACCTCGGGGCGGAGCGGGGCGGGGCCTCACCTCCCCTGGACCGTGAGGTTTCCGCTGAGATCTGCGGTGGGGCGGGTCACTACTGGCGGGGCGAGGTTGAGAGTGGGGCGAGGCGAGGGGAGGGTGGGGAGAGGGGGTATTCAGCGAGGGTGGTGGGCCTGGAGCTGGGCCTGGGGCAGGGCCTGGGGCGGGGCCTGGGGCGGGGGTGGAGCAGGCGGAGCGGAGGTCTGGGGGTCTGCGGCGGCGGTAGCCCCTGTGGGAGAGGCTGAGGTGGTTGGTGAGCGTGTTCTTGGTCTTGTACACGCGGTGGCACACGGGGCACGTGAACACATGCTGCACGGAAGAGTGGATGTCCGCCACGTGCGTCCTCAGCTTGTACTTGTCTCGCAGCACCTTGAAGCACACGGGGCACTGCGCCCCCGGCACCGCCACGCCCGCCCCGCCCCGCCCTGCCGGCCCGCCCCCCACCAAGCCGCCGCCGCCGCCTCCGCCGCCGCTGCTGCCGCCGGGGCCCGCCGTGGGGATGGACGCCGCCGCCGTCTGGGCGGGGGAAAATGCGGCCCCAAAGGGTGGGTGGGCGGCGGGTGGGTGGGTGGCGGAGGAACAGGAGGCGCGCCCACCGCCTGCAACGACAATCAGGCATTTAGGTTCCTCTGGGGCCCTGCCCGGCCCGCTCCGCCCACCCCAGATGGGGCAGGGCGGGGCGGGACGGGGCGGGGCACCTCCGCCACCAACACCTTAAGTACAAAAACAGACACACTCATCAGGTAACAAAATATAGTCTTCCGTGAGGTAATTCTAGTATTGTATTGTGAGTCTGTGTGGCGGGGCGGGGCGGGGCGTGGAGGCGGGGCGGGGCGGGGGGCGGGGCTACTCGTCCACCCCCTGTGGGGAGGCCAGACCGGTGGGGGAGGCGGTGGAGGACTTGCACGGGGAGGGGAGCAGCGCGCCGCCTGCCATCTCGGCGTCGCCCTGCAGCAGCGCTTCGAAGCCACCAGCGGTGCTGTGCCCGGCCACGCCCAGCTCCTCGGGCAGGGCGGGCGCCAGGGCAGGGGCGGGGACGGGGGCCGGGGCGGGGAGGGGGCGGACACCGGGGCAGACACCGGCACGGGGCTGGGCAGGTCTGGGGCTGCGGGGGGCATGCTGATGCGGCGCGCCGCGGCCTTCAGCTCGGCCAGCTGGTGCGCCGTGGCGGGGCGCAGCACCGTGTAGCTCGGGTAGCGGCCGCGGCGGCCCCGGGAGCCTGTGGCGCCGCGGTGGTACACGCTGAGGTGGTTGTGCAGGGAGTTCTTGGTGCGGTACACGTGGAAGCAGATCGGGCAGACGTGAATGCCGCCCTGCGTGTGCTTGTCCTCTATGTGGCGGCGCAGGCTGGTCCAGCGGCTGAGGCTCTTGTGGCACAGGGGGCACCGCTGCTGCCCCGCCGCGGCACCTGCAACACACCAACCCTCCATCAATACCCTGCGACCCTCCTCCTCCACCATCACCACCACCACCACCACCACCACCGCCACCACCACCACCACCACCACCACCGCCACCACCACCGGCGCTACAGTACTACAAGCGTTACCGTGAGGGGGAGAGGCAGGAGCGGAGGAGGCGCCCCTGCCAGCCAGGACGCAACGCCCACGACCACCACAACCAAGCATAGACCACCGCCCAGGTCGACCACAGTCCGCCACATGGCCGACTACCATCACCACCATAGACGCCCACACCAGCACAGCACAGCACCACAGCACCACAGCAGCGGGCTAATGAGACACCTGGCCACATCTTATTCCTTTATTGATATACAAGAACACAGCCACTAGAAGCGACTACAGCACAAGCGTCCACACTCCCTCAGGGCCTGGCGACCCTCGCTGTTTGTCACCACAACGCAAGAAACACCTAATCAGTAATTTGTTCTTATGTTAACCCTTTCCTCGCTCCCTCACCAATATCAGCATCGTGAACACTACAGTATACTTGGCACCGATTCATTTCTTAGGTATAGCGCACGACTGTGACACAAAGAAAGAACTGTTTGTCATGATCTCCTCTTCCCTTTTCTGTTCATGTAGTGAGCATCGCACCAGACAGTGTGCACCAACTCCGCTCCTCGCACGAGTTTGGATATGGTTCACCTTTTGCTCTTAGGAATCCTTTAGTCTTTA
>NC_087190.1:4960500-4965500 GCF_035594125.1 Scylla paramamosain
CATCTCTACGAATCGCTCCACCTCCTCTTCCACTGCTTATCTCAACATCTCCACCTCTTCTTCCACTGTTTATCCTGTCTTCTCCACCTCACCTCCACAACTCCACTTCCTCTCCCACCATACAATGTCTCCTCCACTGTTACTTTTATTTTTCCATCTGATCTCCTCTTCCACCACAATATTTCCACCTTCTCCACCTCCACCACATCACATTATTTCCACTCACCTCTTCTTCCACTGTTAATCTTAGCTTCTCCACCTCTGCAACTCCACTCCTTCCTCCTCCTCCTCCTCCTCCTCCTCCTCCCACAACCACAGGACACGATCCACTTAAGAGATTCACAACATATTAACAAAATTATTCAGGTCCTCCACCTCATCCATCACAGTGGAGGAATCTGATGCTAATGTATAAGTTACGATCCACTTATCTAGTCCACCTATCAACCTTTTTTTTTTTTTCTGTCTTTGTTTTCCTATTTTTCTTTTTTTTTTTTTTCCTTCGTGCGTCTCTAAGTAATTTTTTTTCCAAAGTAATTTTCGTGTTGTAATTGGAATATACGTAGATTTGGTGTGTAATCTTTCGTGTGTGTGTGTGTGTGTGTGTGTGTGTGTGTGTGTGTGTGTGTGTGTGTGTGTGTGTGTGTGTGTGTGTGTGTGTGTGTGTTACAGCCCCCTCCCTTCCTTCCTAAAAAGTTGTTTGTTCACATATTTTCTTCACTTTCATCAATTTCATCCATATTTTTTTTTTCCTCACCATAACAATAATATTTTTTTTAATCCTATATATTAATAATCTGATTTAATATATTTTCCCCCTTTCTCTCTCTTTTTCTTCTTCTCTTCTATCTCCTCATATTCTCCTACGTACATACTTTTAATTTCTTTACTTATACATTCAAGAAGAGAATTAAAGGAAAAGGAGAAATTCGATAGTGACATCATTATATACTTCCTCTCTCTCTTCTCTCTCTTCATAATCTCCTATACATTCCTTTTATCATTTCTTGACTTATACGATGACGAGGATAAAGGAGAAGGAGAATAAAGTCGAGAGTCACATCATCAAGGGGGAGAGAATATAAACTTTCGTACGCACCGGTAAACAACTCTCGTACTTCGTGGGGAAAAGAAGACTTCGTACGCACGTCAGGTCATTCTCGTACACCGCCGACGAGTTATATACAATTACATAGGCTCTAATACATCACCAGATCACAGGCGTGGTTACAAAATATCAATTACCACACTCACTCTCTCTCTTCGGCTCGTATTCCAAAGCACTTCGGCATCCTATTCCCTCGACTTCTTTCAACAAGCTCTTGTGGAAGGCATTGGGGTTTTCAAGGGTGTTGTGATTCTGATAGTTTGAAGGGTTCTTATGGGAGTTATGGGGATCTTCAAGGGCGTTTTCGTGATTCCGGTGATGGTCTGACAGGTTTCCAGAGGGAGATACTGGGGTTTACAAGGGTGTTTTCATGATCCCGGTTAGTTTAAGAGGGATTCTGCATCTTTCACAGGTTTTAATGGAAGTTATTTGGGTTTTCAAGAGAGCTTTCAGGATTTTATTAATTTAATCATGATCTAGTGGAAGCTATTGGGGTCTTTCCAAGGGAGCTTCATGAATTCAGTGACTCTAGTGGAAATTATTGGGGATTTGCAAAGGTGTTTCGTGAATGTAGATTGATGTGATAGTCTGATGGGTTCTAGAGGAAGTTACTGAGGTGTTCAAGGGTGTTTTCAAGATTCTGGTGACAGTCTGACAGGCTCTAGTGGAAGTTAGTGGAGTTTTCAAGGATGTTTTCATGATTCTAATGATTGTCAACAGGTTTTACTGGAAGATCGTGGAAGTTATTGGGACTTTTTCAAGAAAGCTTTATGAAGTGTTCGACTCCAGGGAAAGTTCTTGGGGTTTCCATTGCTTTTAGTGACTGCCAGGAGTGATGTCACAATGATGAGAAAGAAAAAGGAGGGAGAACCTAACTGATCATCCTCGTGGCCTTTGAAAACAGTCCCGGTGAGAGGCCCAAGTGCTTCTAAATACGAGCCTCCCTCTCACTCCTTCTCTTTCTCTCTCTCACTCGCTCCCTCAGGTCCCTTTGTACATTGTAAAAAACGGAGAAAAAAATAGTGTCTTGACCAATGCCAGTCCTCCTTACAAAGCGGCAGCGAATCACAGTGGGGCTTACACTAAACACCTTATGACAACTCACCAATCACAGCTCGTCTCATAGAAAATGGCTCACGGTTCACATCACAGCACAGACTAATATATTTTTGTGATTTTTTGTCGTTTTTTTAGCTTTATATATATATATATATATATATATATATATATATATATATATATATATATATATATATATATATATATATATATATATATATATATATATATAGTTTTTAAAGGGACCATTCGTCCGGTTTTGTTACGTAGCTTCTTTTTTTATAATCTTCAATCTTCTCTCACCATCACTTCCTCGCCACATCACAGTCCCAATCACAAGAATTGTTAATGAGTTACCTATAGTTACTTAATTACTTATCTCACTGGTGTAATTTCAGGTAATAATTCATCTATGTATGTAAGTGTTACAATAATTACACTTTTTGTTCTGAAGTATACAAATTTGTGGTTTATAATTTCTCTCTCTCTCTCTCTCTCTCTCTCTCTCTCTCTCTCTCTCTCTCTCTCTCTCTCTCTCTCTCTCTCTCTCTCTTTCAAGGCCAAGTCATTATGAATAACTGCTTGCAATGTATATTTTTTGTTTCATTTTTTTTCTTTTCAATCACACGTGATCATATTTTTTTTTTCACTCCACTCGCTCTGTGTGTCTTTGTGTTTCGTTCAATATGTGTGTTTTTTTTCTCTCTCTTCGCTCACTACTAAACACTTGCATTCTTTCTTACATACATACGTACATACATTACAGTACGAAACATAATGAAACACTCACTCGGTCAGTCCATTCTGGTGAGTGAACGAAGCATTTTGAAACACCTCTCACCTCGTGTCCGTACTTACAACTAAACAAAGACCTTCTCTGGACGAACCATTACGAAAACAGTTCTCAAAAGGAGAAAACAGCTAAAAAAGGGAAAAAAATCGAACGAAAACTTAAGGGAAAAACAGCGAAACATGTGGAAAAGCAGGAAAAAAACTGAAAAAAATCGATTTGTGGCAGTTGAACGAAAAATTACGAAACAGCCTTCGATTCTAACCTAAGAAAAAAAAGCTAAAATAAACCAAAAAAATAGAAACAATTATTCTAAGCTTATCTTAAACTAAAGGAACCAATTTAGTGTGTGTGTGTGTTTGTGTGTACGTAGGTGTGTTTGCCTTCAGCTTATTATAAAACATGATGTCACTCCCTCGGGTTGTGACATCACCATCTTGTAAACACCTCATGAAATCATCACAATCATCATCACCATCATCATCATCATTATTATTATTACAACTAGTATTATTTCTACTGCAGTGTGTGTGTGTGTGTGTGTGTGTGTGTGTGTGTGTGTGTGTGTGTGTGTGTGTGTGTGTGTGTGTGTGTGTGTGTGTGTGTGTTTGGTGACAGGACAATGACCTCTCTCTCTCTCTCTCTCTCTCTCTCTCTCTCTCTCTCTCTCTCCCTCTCTCTCTCTCTCTCTCTCTCTCTCTCTCTCTCTCTCTCTCTCTGTGTGTGTTGTTTGTTTAAGAAAAGGAACAAACATAATGAGATGATCAATAATAATAATAATAATAATAATAATAATAATAATAATAATAATAATAATAATAATAATAAAAGTAATAATAATAAAGTGACACGAATAATGACAACAAGAATAATAATGAATTTACACACACACACACACACACACACACACACACACACACACACACACACACACACACACACACACACACACTCTTATTAAATCTACAGGAACACTTTTTTAAGTACACACAGCACTATATAATGTACGTATGCATGTATGTATGTATCCATGTACGTATGTATGCATTTATATGTACGTATGTGTGTGTGTGTGTGCGTGTGTGTACGTTTTTCTAAAGGGATGTGTGTACGTGTCTACACATCGTATACATATGTATTCGATATACATACATAGGGAGGCTCGCGGCCGTCAGGTTATCACTATACATCACTATACACTAGTCACTATCACCACCATACAGCTTACAAAAGAGTTAGGTCATCACATTGTATTTCTCACCACAATAGGACTCATCGTCATCATCAGCGGTTACATCATCACCATCATCGTCATCATCATGGTCGTCGTCGTTTGGGGGTGCCGTCACCATCACCACCATCACCACCACCACCACCACCATTAGAATAAGCTCGTAACCCAATGCACTCTCTCCTCTCTCTCTCTCTCTCTCTCTCTCTCTCTCTCTCTCTCTCCTCTCTCTCCTCTCTCTCTCTCTCTCTCTCTGTGGCAGTGTCAGTAATCTAAGGCAAATTTACTCATCCATATACATAGGGAGCGTCGCCCCCCTCCTCCTTTTACCTGTTAACCCCCCCCCCTTACCTGGCCTGCGCACCTGGCACGCATCCCCCACTGCGCAGGTGTGTTCATTAACCTACACCACACCTGTGATTTGTTTGACATTCACACACACATTGGCTACTGATGTGCTGGTCTTCTTTCATTCATTCCTTTGTGTGTGTGTGTGTGTGTGTGTGTGTGTGTGTGTGTGTGTGTGTGTGTGTGTGTGTGTGTGTGTGTGTGTGTGTGTGTGTGTGTGTGTGTGTGTGTGTGGGGTTAGTAATAGTAGTAGTAGCGGTAAACTGATATGTAAAATACTTCCCAGTTAGTTAGTTAGTTAGTAGTAGTAGTAGTAGTAGTAGTAGTAGTAGTAGTAGTTGTAGTTGTTGTATACGCGTGTAGTAGCAAATGTTGGTTGCACTAGTTGGAGGTAGCTACTGTTGGGAGTTTTGTGATGGGCGAGGGAGTATAGGTGGCAGTAGTAATAGTGGTGGTGGTGGTAG
>NC_087190.1:4973000-5048000 GCF_035594125.1 Scylla paramamosain
CGGCGACACACGGGGCACTGGTGGCTCTGACGCGGCCCATGCATGTCCCGCACGTGGATCTTCAGCACGTACTTGTTGCACAGCACTTTGCCGCACACCCCGCACGCCACCTCCTCCCCCGTGGGCGGCCTACTGCGGTGGGCGGGCGGGAACCCCAGGGCGAGGGTGGTGGGCGTGGGCTCGCAGTGATAGACGGGCTGCGACGAGGGCGTGGGCGGGCCGGGCGGGGCCAAGTAGCCGGGGTGTTCCGACGTGGGCGGGTGGGCGGGCACGTCACACGAGAGTTGCCCTGCCTCGTACACCACGCCCACCATGGCCGCCACCGCGTCGGCCAGACGCTCACGCCCATCGCCTGAAACACCGAACAGGCGGTGAGAGCCAGCCGCCCGCCACCCCGCCGCGGGGACTGCACGGCGGCCTGTCCGCCCCAGGGACGCACAGGGAGAGTTAAGCTTTGCACCACTGTCATGTTACAGCATCCCCCCACCAAGCCAGCACATCCCCCCTACCCCGCCCAGGCACTCCCCCACCCAACCAAGTACTCCAGCACGACCCATCCCCCTTCCCCAGACATCTAGCAGCTAGATATACGCCCTCGCAGCACGCAGCACGCAGCACACAGCACACATGCTCACTCACACAGACACAAATACATACACACACACAGGGCAGCACAGCTCCGTCAAGTACCCTCAGGTGGCGCTGTGAGCCACGCCGCCCCTCCGGGAGCCCACCGCGCCTCCCCACTCTAAGTCCTGAGTGTCTTCCTGAAGAGGGCAGCAATGGTGGCGGCGTCGGCGGGGTCGGCGGCGCCGTCCATGTGGTAGAGGTGGGGCGGATGGTCCTCTCGAGCCAGCATACCCCCGGGGAATTCCTCCGGCAAGTACTTGATGGGCTGCTGCAGGTGTGGGTGCTGCGGGGCCAGGTGAGGCTGCTGCAGGTGTTGCTGCTGCTGTGGCTGCGGCTGTTGTTGCTGTGGCTGTTGCTGTTGCGGCTGCTGCTGCTGCTGCTGCTGCTGCTGCTGCTGCTGTGGCAGGGCGAGGTGGAAGTGGTGGGAGGAGGAGCGGCGGCGCACCACGCCCGTGGGGTGGGAGTTGCTGCGGTGCACCTGCAGGCTGTTGAGGGAGCTGTACTGTCTGTTGCACAGCTCACACACGAACTTGGCGCCGCGGTTCAAATGCATGTCTCGCTCGTGTTTCTTGAGGTTGTACCGATTGCTGCACACCTTGCCGCAAAACCTGCACTCATTGGCCTCCTCGCCCTCACCTGCAAGACGGAGAAAACAAGGTGGGGTGAGGCAGGCAGCAGCAGGCAGGCAGGTAGGTAGGCAGGTAGGCAGGCAGGCAGGCAGGCAAGCAGGCAAGCAGGCACAACACACAGCAGGTCGCCACCCCCGCCCTGACCCCCGCTGCGCCAGGCCTGTGAGGCACGGAGGTGGAGGTGTTGTTGTTGTTGTTGTTGTTGTTGTTGTTGTTGTTGTTGGTGGTGGTGGTGGTGGTGGTGGTGGTGGTGGTGGTGGTGGTGGTGGTGGTGGTCGGGTCGCGGGTAATAACACACCAAGTCTGAACCTAAACTTTACTACAAAACACTACACACTATGCCCTCTTGCCCCCCTCCCTCCCCCCCACCCCCCCCCGCTGTGTTTCTAAGAGCCTTTATGCAGGCTGAGGCTGACGTCCTGGAAGGCGGGCCCCGCGGGGCGCGCTGCAGGGTACCCCGCTGGCGCCGGGCAGGAGTACACGTGCGGCGCGTGCTGCTGCTGCTGCTGCTGCTGCTGCTGCTGCTGCTGCTGGTGCAGGAAGGACTGGTCCACGTAGAGCGGCGTGCTGGCAGGGGCCTGGGCCTGAGTGGTGGCGGGGCCCGGGGCAGGGGGTGGAGGTAGAGGCGGGGAGTCCTGCAGGGCCCCCGTGACGGGCTGATAGAGGGAGCGCAGCCTGCGCCTTGTACTGAGCAGGCCGTGCTGCTTGATGGCGTGCACCCGCAGGCTGTTGGCGTTCTTGAAGGTGCGGCGACACGTGGAGCACGTGGGCCGCGCGCCGCCCGCCTCGTGCTTGTCCCGCACGTGGATGCGAAGGTTGTACTTGTTGCTGAGCCGTTTACCGCACACCGGGCACGTCACCGCCCCGCCCCCGCCCACCACCCACGCCCGCGCCCCTGTAACAAAGACAACACGCCGTCAGCGGCCATTCCTCGACGCACACGCTCACACGCTCACAGACACATACACACTACAGGGCACTACCAGGCGGGGCAACACATGCATCAGGTCGGGGCGGGGCGGGGCGGGGCGGGGCGGGGCGGGGCGCTACATCTCCAGCTGCACGACAGCCTCGGCGGCCGCGGCCTCGGGGTGGATGTTACGCACGTGGGTCTTCAGGTTATACTTGTTACTGATTTTCTTGCCGCAGTAAGGACACAGCACCGGCGTGTACACGAGAGGGCTGCGGTAGCTGGGGGGCGGCGGGCCTGCAACATAACATAAACCCTCGGTCAGACCAAGCCGCCGCCGCCGCCCACCACGGCACTGCACTCGCCCACCCACGCCCACGCCAACACATGCAGGCCTCCCACCACTTATCCGCTAAAACACTGCAACACCCGCCCACCCGCTCCCCTCCCAGCAAAGCACAAGACACCTCCCTCCCTCAGCACACCACAGCACGCTCCCCCCTCCCCCACAAGGCAAGCAGCACGCGGGAGCACCTCCTGTGTAGCTGCACACCGCGGGGCACCACCACCACCACCACCACATAGCCACTGCCTGTAGCGACTCACCAAGTAACAATTGCCGGCAACACAACACAACACAACACAACACAACACAACACAACACAACCGCCGCAGCGCAACACAACGAATGCAATGCTGGAGTTACCCCCCCCTCTCTCTCTCTCTCTCTCTCTCTCTCTCTCTCTCTCTCTCTCTCTCTCTCAAGGCGGGATCTAAGTGAACACGACATTTATAAACGTGCACACAACTTCTCGTACACACACACACACACACACACACACACACACACACACACACACATTCATAAGGTTTACATAAATTTTACATATTGGGAAACAAAAAATGAAAAAAAAAAATAAATAAATAAACACGTACACACACACACACACACACACACACACAAACGTACACGAGCCAGAGAGGGGGAAGAAGGCGAGGGTGGAGGGAAGGGGGGGGTGTGAGCTGAGAGCGGAGACAGAGCAACAGCGACGGGGGAGAGATGTAGGGGGGGCGCATATCCCTGGCACCTCCATCACATCACCATCACCACACCGTCACCACTGCGTCACCACCTGGTCACGTGCCGCCCCCCCTCACGTGCGCCGCCGCGGAGTGCATGTTACTAATATGAATCTTCAGGTTATACTTGTTACTAATAGTCTTGCCGCAGAAGGGGCAGACCACCGGGGTGCGGACTACAGGCCGGTACGGGGCGAGGCCTGAAACACAACAAACCCACGTCAGACTGGACCCCGCCCCGCCCCGCCCCGCCCACCTCCACAGTTCATTCTCGTCCCGTTCTGGTCTGTCTCTGGTCCTTTCTGTTTATGTCTCGTGTGTGTGTGTGTGTGTGTGTGTGTGTGTGTGTGTGTGTGTGTGTGTGTGTGTGTGTGTGTGTGTGTGTGTGTGTGTGTGTGTGTGTGTGTGTGGGGAAAGCTACATACATAACCTAACCTGTCTGTCTGTCTGTCTCTCTCTTTCTTTCTCTCTAAGCAGCGCGACCTAACTTAATGCCTATCAGTCTCTCTAAGCAGCGCGACCTAACTTGTCTATCAGTTTTTGTCTCTCTTTCTAAGCAGCCCCACCTAATTGTGTGTGTGTGTGTGTGTGTGTGTGTGTGTGTGTGTGTGTGTGTGTGTGTGTGTGTGTGTGTGTGTGTGTGTATGTGTGTGTGTGTGTGTGTGTGTGTCTAAGCAATACCACTTAACCTGACCTGTCTCTTGTGTCTCTGTACCCATATATCCTAACCTAACTTAAACCAATGCTATCTAATGTAAAATTACTTAGCTAACCTAACCTAATCTAGCGTTATTATAACCAAACATAATGTAACACAACCCAGACTTATCTACCCTAATATAATGTGACGTTGTTACTTTACCTAACGCAACGTAATCTAACCTAACGTAACCTAACCTGGCTTGACTTGACGTAACCAAATTAACCTTACCTAACCTAATTTAACGCAACTGCAGCACCACATCCCCCACCCAGTTATGCAGCACCTCCACACCCTCACAGCACATCACAGCACCCCCGCCACAGCAAGCCAGCACCACACCCTCACACCACACCACCACCCCCGCCACAGCAAGCCAGCACCACACCCTCACACACCACATGACATCAGCACATCCTCACACACCCTCACAGCACACTAGAACCATAGTCTCACACAGCACCACACCACAGCAAACCAGCACCACAAAGCGCTCCCCCACCCTTCATTCCCACCCCTCTCTCTCTCTCTCTCTCTCTCTCTCTCTGACACACACACACAGGGAAGAGAAACACAGTGTTGTCTAGTTTTTCCTTTACTCAACACGGCAACGAGGCGACACTTTGGCACTCAAAACAAAGGAGGAACGAGGCACTAACCAACCAATCAACCAAAACAACCAACAGCGGCGTAACAGAATCGTTCTCTCCAACACGTCACGGCTATAATATTATTTTCACCTTTTTTTCTTTTTTTTCTTTTTTTTTCAGTTCCCCAGACAGAAAGGTTTCACCATTTATAGTTTTCTTTTTCTTTTCTATTGTAATGTCGTTTATGAGCTGTATCACTTTTTTCTTCGTAATCTTTTTATGTATAATCTGAGGACTTCTTGAGCACTGATAACAGTATAGATGTGTATGTATTAAGTATTGCATGGCTATGTATGCACGCACTTGTGACTAGAGATATGTGTGTGTGTGTGTGTGTGTGTGTGTGTGTGTGTGTGTGTGTGTGTGTGTGTGTGTGTGTGTGTGTGTGTGTGTGTGTGTGTGTGTGTGTGTGTGTGTGTGTGTGTGTGAGGCCCGTGTTCTTAACCCTTTCACTGCGATACAAAACAATTAGCAGAAGCAATGCATAAAATCTTTATAAGCATCTACAACAAAGAAGGGGATTAAAAAGAATACTTTGCAATTTTTAACCAGTTTAGAGAGTGGAGGTGGCTGTGGAGCAAGTAGAGATGTCTCAGAGTGATTGATAATAAAGTAAAGATGTACCAAACAGCAGTCAAAGGGTTACACGCTGCTGGCTTTCCTGAGAACCGCTTTCAAAGGCCACAGAGATGACGAGCCGGGTCCTCACTGGTGCTCTTTCCCAGTGAAGAGCCAAACCCTTGCCAAACTATCACCAGAGCTCTACATGCCCACGAGCACCCTGGAGCACCCCGCTATCACCCAGTACAGCCTGTTCAAAGCAGCTCAGATAAAGCGCTCACACTTTTTGAGGTCACGCACAAATCTGTGTGTGTGTGTGTGTGTGTGTGTGTGTGTGTGTGTGTGTGTGTGTGTGTGTGTGTGTGTGTGTGTGTGTGTGTGTGTGTGTGTGTGTGTGTGTGTGTGTGTGTGTGGACCGTATTCAGAAACGCTTTGCTCTCTCACCACGACTGTTTTCAAAGGCCACAGAGCTGATTAGCCAGGTTTTCAAGTGTTTCTCGTGTTAATAATGTAGAATTTTTCTTAATCTGTCGCTAGAACCATAAGACACCCTTAAAAACCCTTGTCACTTCAATTAGAGCCTTTTGAAAGCAGTCGGGGTGCAAGCAGAAGTGTTTCATAATATGGTCCACAGTATGACTGTGCGTGTGTGCGTCGGTTCACTGCGCAGCGCTAGGAGGGTGCGCCGCGCCGCCCCCGGAGTAGCGGTGGTACTGACTAACATGACTAAATAACGTGTGTTTATTCTTGTACACTTTGAGGCAATATTTGCACTGGTGTCCCGGCGAGGCGGGGGCGTGCACGCAAGCTATGTGTTGCTTCAGACTACGCCGCCCACCCAGCACCTTGTTGCACTGGCCACAACGCACCCACTCTGCAACAGAAGACAAGCCCCCGGTCAGAGTAGGCAGGCAGGCACCAGCAGGCAGGCAGCAGGTAGGCAGGCCAGGCAGCAGGCAGGACAAGCGGCTTCCAGGGGACTGATACTCGATCTGATTCACTCCCTCACTCTCTCCTTCCCTCCCTCCCTCCCTCCCTCTCACTCACTCAACCATCCACCACAGCCAGGTTCTCACGTCACGTCTCCTTATCCATCTTAGTTATCCACACTGGCATCCATCCATATCATCCACCTAACATTCACACATGATAGTTATCCACACCTCCACATCCACTTAGCCATCCACCCACACATCCAAAACTACTCTCTCCTTTAGTTCCTACATCCTGCAGTCCTGTCTATCTGCCTGCCTGCACGTCTGTCACCATAGCACGGGCTTGTGGGCGTGTGTGGGCGTACTGCACCCCTATCTCTCATGGGGGATAGGCGTGGCAGTGTCCAGGGGCGGCGCGGGTGGATAGGATGTGTGATGTATGGGCGTGGCGTGTGTATCTGTGTGTATGGGCTCATGGGCGTGGGTATGGGTGTGTGTGAGCGTGTGTGTGAGTGCGTGGGTGTGTGCATGGGTGTGCGGGGGTGCAGGTGTGTCTCTGGGTCTGCGCGGGGGGCGGTGGTAAATGCTCATGTGGTTCTGTAAAGTGTTGCGTGTTTTGTATCTTCTGTGACACAGCGCGCACTCGTGTCCGTGGGAAGATGGCGTGTGCACGTCTTCAATATGGCGCCGCACTTTATATTTATCGCTCAGACTCTTCCCGCAGTGAGGACACACGCACCCGTCCCCTCCCCCTGACACCGGGTGCGTGGCGGCGGCGTGGGGCGGGCCATGGGGGGCGTGGGGGGCGGGGGGGTCATCGAGGTGGGGCGACCCGAGCCTGTCCTCTCCCCACAGCCTCCCAGCCCCGACACCTGCAACGAGGGACGCCTGTCAGATGCTGCCTCCACCTCAGCACGCCGCCACAGCCCACTCATCCCGCCACAGCCCCACTCCAGTCCATTCCAACCCGCCACAGCCCCACTCCAGTTCACTCCAGCCAGCTAAAGCTCCACTACAGTTCCAGCCAGCCACAGCCCCACTACAGCCCCATTCCAGTCCTCCACAGCCACACTACAGACCATCCTATCCAGATATCCCACCACATCCTCACTCCAGTCCATTCCAACTCGCCACAAGACCTAATGCAGTCCCTTTCACCCTAATCCAGTCCATTCCAGCTTTCCACAGTCCCATTCCAATCCACTTCAGCCCGCCACAGTCCATTCCAGCTCGCCACAGCCATTCTAGTCCATTCCAGCCCCAACAGCCCCACACAGCACCATTCTAGCCCGCCACAGCACCCACAGTAATCCTTTTCAGCACATCACACTATGTTCCAAATCTATGATAGACAAATTCAGCCCACCTTAAGCAAATGCCAGGTCACTTCAGGCCATTCCAGCCCGCTACTGCTGCACTGCAATCCCTTTCGGGCCACTCCAGCCCACCAAAACGCACTTCAGCCTACTCCAGCCCCGTCAGAGCACCACAACCCATTTCAATCCCTCTCTGTCCACCAAAATATTATGCTCCATCTTACAGAAGTCCACTATGAGCACAACAGTCCGCTCTACCTCCCTTCCAGCCCAGTAACATAGACTCCTACCCACCACAGACCACTGCACCACACCTGAGCCTATCCCAGATCACAACAATGCCCTCCATTCACCTCAGCCTGTCCTACACCACAACAGTAGCCCAACCTAGCGCAGTATACTACACCCACCAGTCCCATCCTGTCTTGAACCCCGGCAAACAGCCCACGCCAGCCACAATCCACCCAATACAAGCCCGGACAAGCCTAAGCCAAACCACAACCAAACCTAATCTGCTTTCCCGATGCCGGTAATCAGAAACACTTTGCTCTCACCAAGACTATTTTCAAAGGCCACAGAGATAAGTAGCCGGGTTCCCAAGAGTGTTTCTCCTGCTAATTATGTAGAAATCTTGTTCCGTCACCAGAACCGTTAAATGACCTTAAAAAAAAAATCCGTGTAGCTTTGATTAGAACCTTTTGAGAGTAGCGGAGGTGCGGCAAGGAAGTGTTTCAGAAAATGGCACCTAATCTCCCTTCACAACACAAGGACTCTCAGCAGGACAGCCCAGTGCAGCCCCAGCCAGGCTTTGTCGTAACTCCACCCCTGGAAAAACACCTGTGAGGTCTAAATGTAGCAGTTTTCTTCTCTCTCTTTTTTTTTTTCGTATGTAGCAATTTTTTTTCGTATGTAGCAGTTTTTTTAGCATGTAGCTGTATTTTTTAGTATGTAGCTGTATTTTTTAGTATGTAGCTGTATTTTTTAGTATCTAGCTGTATTTTTTTAGTATGTAGCTGTATTTTTTAGCATGTAGCTGTATTTTTTAGTATGTAGCTGTATTTTTTAGTATGTAGCAGTTTTTTTTAGTATGTAGCTGTATTTTTTAGCATGTAGCTGTATTTTCTAGCATGTAGCAGTATTTCTTAGTATGTAGCAGTATTTCTTAGTATGTAGCAGTATTTCTTAGTATGTAGCAGTATTTTTTAGCATGTAGCTGTATTTTTTAGTATGTAGCTGTACTTTTTAGTATATAGCTGTATTTCTTAGTATGTAGCAGTATTTTTTTCGTATATAGTTTACTCGTATTTTCCCTTTTTTTTGGTGTGTGTGTGCCTAATAAAAAAAAAACGTACAATCCAGCAAGCCTTACCTTTCTTCTACCTGTACTGTTATTCACCATTATTATTCACGTGTGCTGTGTTATTCATTATTATTACGTACTACTACTTCATTCTTTCACAATCCATTCCCCTTTCTGTTTGATCCTTGTGAAGTGCATCACACGGCTTGCCTTCACTTCACCTGTACCCTGTTATCTATTATTATTATTTTTTTTTTTCACATATTTCTCTCTTTTGTCTGAGGCTGATACGATGCATAACCAATCTTACCTTACCTTCACCTGTAATGTTATTCATCACCACTATTCATTACCATATTAGTCTTTCACAGCCAAACTTTTTTTCTTCCTTCCTCTTTCTTCATTTTGTCTTCCAGGTGTGAAATGTTTAAATCAAATCTCCCTTTTGTACTATTGTTATGCATTATTATTATTTTTGTTTTCATTATTGCGTCCAGATGAGATGTACAACTGTCTCTGTGTGTACTATTATTATTCATTTCTTCCTTGTTTCATTTCCTTGTCCAGATGGAATGTATAAACCTCCACCTGCACTATCATTAATCATGACTTCATTTTTTTCATTTTTCTGTCCAGTTGAAATGTATAACTGTCTACATTTGCACTACTGTTATCCATTATTTCTTCCTTTTTCATTTCTTTTTTTGTCCAGAAGCAATGTATAACTCCACCTGTTATTGTTACTTATTCATCATCATCATCATCATCATCATCATCATCTCAGTTTCCTTCAAGTGAAATGAATGAATGATCTCCCTCCCTGTATTCACCATTCATCCCCACCACAAGGTGCAAGGCGCTACATGGCGTTGCAGGTGGTGCAGGTGAGGAGATAAAGATGAATACAAGATAACCTAATAAAGAATAGAAGAGAAGAGAAGCGAAGAGAAGAGAAAAGAAGAGACGAGACGAGAAGAGGAGAAATGAGAAGAGGAGATGAGAGGAGTTAATCAAATAGAAAACAGATAAAGATGAGAATTTAATGTTAGTCAAATAAAGATAAGAGAAGAGGTAAGAGAGAGGACTGACCAAATAAGTCAATTAAATAAAGGGAGAAAAGGAAAGAAATGAGGCGAGTCAATCAAATACAAGGAAGAGGAGAGAAAACGAGAGGAAAAAAATACAGAACAAGAGGAGAAAAGATAAAAGAAAAGTTAATCAAATAAAAAGAAGAAAAGAGGAGAAAAGTAATCAAGAGAGAGAGAGAGAGAGAGAGAGAGAGAGAGAGAGAGAGAGAGAGAGAGAGAGAGAGAGAGAGAGAGAGAGAGAGAGAGAGAGAGAGAGAGAGAGAGAGAGAGAGAGAGAGGGGGGGGAGAGGGAGAGCGCACAAGCCTAAAATTCTGCTGAGAGGGAAAGGAGAAAATGAGATAAAAAGATAAAAACAAGTGAAGGGAACAAAAAAATATGAGGAGAAAGATAAGCGAGAAAAGATAAACAGAAGCGGTACGAAAAATGGTGATAGGAGGCAAGATAACGGAATAAAGATAGAGTAGCAGGCAAACAGGTAGACAGAGAGAGAGAGAGACTGTGAAGTAATACGATGACAAAGATAAAGAGATACTGATGCAGGCGGACAGACAAATGGCAGAAAAAAATAAGTAAATGAACAAGTAAATCAGACACGTTGACAGAAAGAGAAGCACACCTGTAAAATAATGATAATAACAATAATAATGATAAAATGATGTGAAGAGATAGACAGTTAAACGAAACAAATAAAAAAACTAAGTAAATGAATAAATAAACAAATAAATAAAATAAAACAAAATAATAAACTGATAATAAAATAAATAAAAAGATAAACAGACAGACAGACAAATACGTGAAGACAGACAGGTGGACAGTTAGATAGATAGACAGACAGGTAAGCACAATCACAGCCGTGTGAGAGAGAGAGAGAGAGAGAGAGAGAGAGAGAGAGAGAGAGAGAGAGAGAGAGAGAGAGAGAGAGAGAGAGAGAGAGAGAGAGAGAGAGAGAGAGAGAGAGAGAGGATGCGAAAACTGAATGAAAAACAGAAGATGGAAGAAAAGAAAAGATGAAAATAATAATGAAGACAGAAAGGGAGAACAAAGATTGAATGAGATAAATAAACGATGTAGAGGTGCTGACGAAGGTGAAAGGAGGGAAATAAAAAAATTACCTTAACCTCACAAAAAAAAGTAAATAAACAGCCTTCCTCTCCTTTCCCCCCCCAAAAAAAAAATAAAAAATGAAAAGATGAACAAGAAAAAAATCATCTCTATATATTTTTCCATTTTATTATATTTTTTTTCAGTGGCATTCATTTATATCATTGTTCATTTTTTGTATTAAATGTGTTGTATTATGACAAACTATATAGATACAGGTACGTCATACAAACATACAGGACAGTACTCCACACACCTACACAGGAGACAGCAGCGCCCGTCTCCTGCGGTAGCTACGACACGAAGGATATAGTCTAGTGTACAGCCAGCCATGGAAGTCACGTCACCAAACTAACAGAGGCACAGGTGAAGGGTTGTCAGGTCACGCACCCTTCCCCCACCCCTCCCCAGAGATCCACATTAGCTTTAAATTACGTGAAAATATCTAAAATTGTGAGTGGTTGGTTCAAATGTACTCTTGTTTTAGGGCGTTTACAATGTGACGTCACTTCTCTGACCGACTGGACCTTCTTGGCTTGGCACAGACATATGACACACACTATTCCTCTCTTCCTCCTCCTCCTCCTTTAGTCTCTGTCTTTTCCAGTACTTTTTTTTTCTCACATTCTGTTCTTTCCTCTCTTGTCTCTCGTTTTCTAGTACTTTTTTCTCGTTTCCTTCCTTCTTTTAGTCTTTTCCTTCTCCTACTGTCTCGTTTCTTCTTGTTCCAAATCAGTCTCTCCTCCTCCTCCTCCTCTTGTGTTTCGTCTTTCTCCTCTTTTCCAGTGTTCCTTCTCTGTCTCTTTTCTCCAGCACTCCCTTTGTCTCTCCTCCTCCTCCTCCTCCTTCTCTGTCTCTTCCTCCCTCTCTCACACAAGCACATGAGGGAAGGTGGGGGTGATATATTTGTAAATTAAATAGGTAGAAAAGCACCAAATGTCCAAACTCTCACTCTCTCACTCTCGCTCTCACTCTCTCTCTTTTTCATGAGGTTTGTTTTGTTTGTTTGTTTGTTTGTTTGTTTGTTTGCTTTCTGAGGTCACTCTGTGATCTGCATATTTCGTTGGTTTATTTTTTTGT
Organism: Scylla paramamosain; assembly: GCF_035594125.1. Taxonomy (NCBI): domain Eukaryota; kingdom Metazoa; phylum Arthropoda; class Malacostraca; order Decapoda; family Portunidae; genus Scylla; species Scylla paramamosain. The sequence continues at coordinate 4,984,982 of NC_087190.1, forward strand.
TTGTTTTCTTTTTTTATGGAGGTCATGTTGCTGTGAGTTGTGGTGGGGGGTGGTGGTGGTGGTTGAGGTGGTGGTGGAGGTGGTGGGTGATGTGGGTGATGTGGTGGCGGTGGTGTGGTAATACTGAGAAGTGTTCCCGAGGTGGTGGGTCACCCGGCGGGGCGAGGTCAGCGAGGTCAGGTGAGGGCGCCCCACTCCTGCAGGAGGGAGCCGCCCGTCAGCAGCCCTGTGGTGGCCAACTACAGGTTGTGGGTGGGCGAGAAGAGGGGACGGGGGGCGCACTCCCCTGGCAGTTGGCCGGGGACGGGAAGGGGGGGCTGCGCGGAGGGGTCGTGGATATTGTGTCGGTAGGGGTGTGGGTGGGGTTGGTTGGTAGGGGGGGAGGGAAGGAGAGGCGCCCCCTGCGCCTGGCCGTCTGGGGTGTAGGTAGCGCCCTTGGCCGTGGGTGGGTTGGTCCCGCCCATGGCCTGTAGGGCGGCGCTGAACATGGCGGCGGAGGGGTCGGTGCGGGCGTACGGGCGCGTGTGAAAAAAGTTCTCGCCATGAGCTTGTATCATGTGCCTTTTGGCCGAGTACTTATTGAAGAAGCGACGCTTACAGAGCGGGCACTCGGCCGGCGTGTACAGAATGCTGGTCCGCCCTGCAACAGGAGAGAACAGGGCCGTTACTAGAGTGCTGCTGCTGCTGCTGCTGCCTGCTGCCTGCTGCTGCTGCTGCTGCTGCTGCTGCTCAGTGGAACATTTCAGAGAAGGAGATCACTTTGTGCGGGTCCAACGAGCCCTGGGAGGCCTGGGGCTGGGGTTGGGGCTGGGGCGGGGGTGGTGGGAGCTGGGAGAGGGGCGGGGGCGGGGGCGGCTGGGTGCCATTGGTGAGAGCGGTCTGGGGTTGGTGTTGGGGGAAGGGGCGGGGGCGGCGGTGGTATCGCGAGCAGTGGTTCTGGAGGCTGTTGGGCGTGCGGTATTGGCGGTGGCACGTCTGGCACTCGTAGGGCGTCAGATGCACCGTGTGCCTGTCCTCCAGGTGCTTGCGAAGACTCGTGCCCTTCAAGAGCTTGTGGCAGTGCGGGCACTGCAGGCGACCGCTGCCCTCTGCAACGAGAAGAAGACGTGAGGGGCGGCTGGAGCAGCGGGGCGGGGCATGGCGCGGCGGGGCGGGGCGGGGCACCAGGGCCTCGCTCCCCGCGGCCTCAGCTGGCCCCGTCCCGGCGGTGGTACACGTACATGTGGTTCTGCAGACTGTTGGGCGTGCGGTACTCTTTGTGACACACGGGGCAGCGGTAGGGCGAGAGGTGCACCGTGTGGCGATCGTTTATGTGTCGGCGGAGGCCGTGCGAGGTGCTCAGCACGCGGGAGCACACGGGGCACTCCAGGCCGGGCCGGCCGCGGCCTCGCCCCGCCCCGGCCCCGAACCCGGGCCCCACCCCGCCGCACCACACCTCTGCAACAGACAACACTCCGTCAGTAGGGCCGCCCGGTGGCCTCAGGTGGGCCGCGCGCCGCCCTTGTGGTACAGACTCATGTGGTTGCTGAGAGAGTTCTGGTTGCGGTAGGACTTGTGGCAGATGCCGCAGGTGACCTGAGTGTGCGCGGTGTGCTGGTCCCGCACGTGGGTCTTCAGCCCCGAGTGGGAGCGCAGCTGCTTGTGGCAGTAGGGGCAGGTGGCGCCGCCCTGGCTCGGGGGAGCGGCCACGTAGGGCGGCCCAGGGGGGGCGGGGGGACAGGCCCTCCTAAACAGGCCGCCGCTGCCGCACGTGTAGGCTGGGGTGTCCTGGGGCAGGGCCTCGACCACGCCGCCACCAGACACCCCACCTGCAACACGAGACCTGTTACGGCACTGTGCCTGCCCCGCCCCGCCCCGCCCTGCCCCGCCCCACAGACCAGGGGGAAGGGACAACAACACAACGAATCCCAGCATGAGTGTGAAGGACAAGGGTGGGGAAGGAAGGAGGGGGTGATGAGAGGGAGAGGTGGCGGCGCCCTGGACAAGGGAGCGAGACTGTTCCGGCGAGGCCCCGTCACGCCGTCACGCCCCAGACAAACCATATTTCAGCCATGACACAACAAGTGGGTGTGTGGGTGTGTGTAGGTGTGAGTGAGTGTTGAGGGGGCGTGCAGCGGGCGGGGTAGCTAGGTGGGCGGGGCGGGGTGGTGTCCCAGACCGGGGTGTGCGGCGGCAGCGGCAGCGGCGGCGGCAGTGGTGACAGCGGCAGTGGTGGCGGGGGTGGAGGTGGGCGGGGGCCCGATAGGGGGGCCGTAGGAGAGGGTGGGGCGGGCGGGCATGGGCAGCATGAGGGGCCTGACACGAGGGGAGCCGCGGGCGGGCCTGCCGCCCGCGCCCCCCTCGGCACTGTGCCGCCTGTGGTACACGCTGCGGTGGTTCCTTAGGCTGTTGTTGGAGCCGTAGTATTTAAGGCAGAACTCACACTGCCAGGGGCCACCGCCGCTGCTGCTGCCGCCGCCGCCGCCGCCGCCCCCCGCCCCGCCCCGCCCCGCCCCGGCCCCGTACATCAACGCGAGGCCGCCCACACCGCCGTCTCCTGCAAGTGAGCAACAGGGCTGAGTGGCGGGGCGCGGGGCAACACACACAACACACTCTGGCTTCAGCAGTTTATTGTTGAGGTAGACTATCGCTACACGGTACAAGCGACTCGGCGGGGCCAGCCCAACACGCCCACAGCGACTGGCCCTCCCTCCCCCCTCCTCTCCCTCTGGCATACCGTCATCAATGGGACATCATTATCAGCATCATGAGAACAACAAATCATAGAAAACAGGACAGGACTTGTGAGTTTAAAATATATATATAAAATAATCTTGCATAAAAAGTATATATATAGTCTTTGTTTTGACGTGCGCATGTCTGTGTGTCATGGGCAGTGTCGGGAACCTTTGAACCTAAACCCTGCTGGGGGAATATTATCCCGGGAAGTGTTCGGCGGAGAAGCGGCATGGCACTTGTGGCCCTGGGGCGACACTCACGCTCTCGCACGCGCGCACTCACGCACACACACACTCATGCACTCACACACGCACGCACACGCGCTCACACAATCACACATACACAGACGCGAGCGGGCGGGCGTGCGTGCGGGCGGGCGGGCGCGCGACAATCAGGTGTTCTCCTTGTTCTCCTGCTCAAGGATGCGCTGGAAGCCGCGCGCGTTCCAGGACTGCTCGCGGTGGTAAACGCTCTTGTGCTTCTTGAGCGAGTTCCACGTCGAGTACTTTTTGAGGCAGAAGGGACATTGTAGGGCGTGGGCGTGAGCGTGGGGGCGCGGGCGGGCGTGCAGGCGGAGGTGGGCGGGGAGCTGGGGGCTGGGCACCACAGCGCCACACAGCGGACACGCCGCGACGCCCACGCCCGACTCTCCTGCGAACAGAAAACACCGGTCAGCCCACCTGTGACCCCCGCACGCCCGCGCCGCCCTCACACCACCCGCCCGCGCCGCCTACGCCGCCCTCACAGCGTCCGCCGCCTGTCCGCCTGCGGCTCTTCCTCCTGCTGTGGCTGCGGCGGCGTCTGGTGGCGGTGCTTCATGCTCATGTGCACACGGTACGAGTTTTGCGAGGCGTACACCTTGTTGCACAGTGTACATGTGAAGGTGCGCCGTGCCTCTGTGTGCACGTCGCGCATGTGTACTTGCAGGGCGTACTTGGACGACAGAGTTTTGCCGCACACCTGACACAGCCTCCGTCCGTACCAGACACCTGGAAGAGAGCGGCCGTGACACACACACCTGCACCCGCCCGCCACGCACACACGCACACACACACACACACACACACACACACACACACACCTGTACACCCTACATGAACACCGTCTGTCTCGCTCTAATGTGGGGTTATGATGCCTCTTATTAACAGTTAGTGATAATAGTTGTAGTAGTAACAGTAGTAGTTGTAATAGCAGTAGTAGTAACAGTAGTAGTAGTAGTTGTAGTAGTAGTGTGGTAGTAGTAGTAGTAGCAAGTATAGTTAACCTTATATTAAATGCTATTATCCTTAGTATTAGTTATTATTACTATTACTATCATTATTATTATTATTATTACCATTATTACTAGTATTAACATGGCTATTATTATTACTAGTATTATAACAGCGAATACTGCGGCGTGACAAGTCGACTAGCCTATATAGTGTTCTGTGGAAGCTCTACAGCGTGTTGCGCCCGCCCCTCCCCTCCCTCCCTCCCTCCCTCACCGCCACGACCCCGCAGCCCCACACGACGCGTCCCCCATCCCCGCCCACTCCAACAAAGTCATCCGGGTTTTCAGTCAGCCTAGACACTCTTAGGCACAACTGAAAGCCTTCATTCAGGGAAAAAAAAAAATAAAATAAAATAAATAAATAAATAAAAAATAAAATAAATAATAATAATAATAATAATAATAATAATAATAATAATAATAATAATAATAATAATAATAATAATAATAATAAATAAATAAATAAATAAGTAAAAAAAAACTGAATTAGCCTATCCAAAGCCCAAATTTTGAATCATAGGCTAGACAGACTCCATAGGCCTCCCTGAAACCCCTAATGCCATAAAGGGTTAAGAATCAGCCTATACGTCATCCAAAGTATATCCAAGGCCTAAATTTTGAATCACAGAGGCTTTCATTCAGCCAACAAGTATTCTCTAGACACAGCTTAGGCCTCCCTCAAAGCCCTAATGAAAAAAAAATAAATAAAAAAAAAAAAAATATATATATATATATATATATATATATATATATATATATATATATATATATATATATATATATATATATATATATATATATATAAAATAAATAACAGTAAAACGAATAAAAGTCAAGCCTACCCAAAACGCCTATCACACCAGGTAGGGCTTTCAGTCAGCCTAGGCATCCTCGTAGGCCTAACAGAAAGCCCTAATCCCAGAAAGATTCATAATACAAGCCAGCCCGGGCCAGATTCAAAACCTACACATCTCTCGGCCTAGCAAGAAGTCCTGAATGCCATAGGGACTCACAGAATCATACATAACATCACATAGGCCTAGACATGAAGCCTTTAACACCGCCATTTTTTTCAACACCACAGCCTAGACCAGCAGCCCGATGTCAACACAAGACCGGGCTTAAGTCAGAACCCCCTGTGTACGAGGCAGCAGGTCGTCACCCCAGGTCACCACACTCCGGAACAGAACAAGCACGTAACGGAACAGAGAGCAGTAATAACAGATCCTTAAACATGACCAGCCCAGAACAGAACAAAATCACTCTACAGAGCTCCTGGACAGAACATGACATAACAAGCCCAGAACAGAACAATATCATTTTACAGACCCGCTGATGAGAACATGACACAACAAGCCCAGAACAGAACTATATAATTCTGCAGACCCCCTGAACAGAACATGACATAGCAAACCCAGAATAGAACAATATCATTTTAGAGACCCGCTGAACATAACATGACATAGCAAGCCCAGAATAGAACTACATCATTCTGCAGACCCCCTGAACAGAACATGACACAAGCACAAAATACAACAGAACATGATATGACAAGCCCAGAACAGAACAAGATCATTCCACAAGGCCCCGGAGAAAAACATCGGCCCAGGACACAGCAGAACACGATACGACAAGGCCAGAGCAGAACAGAACATGATACAAGCCCAGAACAAACAAGATTATCGTACAAAGCCCCAAAAAAGAATGTAACAAGCCCAGAACATGATATGACAAGCCCAGAACAGCACAAATCATTCCACAAAAGCCCAAGGAGAGAATATAACACAAAAGTAAGCAACAGAACATGATACAAACCCAGAACAAGAAGCTCACGAAAAACCTAAACAGAAGAATATCATCCCCTACAAAGCTCAGAACAGAACATGACGCCCTCAACAACCTGGCGAGAGAGAGAGAGAGAGAGAGAGAGAGAGAGAGAGAGAGAGAGAGAGAGAGAGAGAGAGAGAGAGAGAGAGAGAGAGAGAGAGAGAGAGAGAGAGAGAGAGAGAGAGAGAGAGAGAGAGAGAGAGAGAAACAGGATGACTTCACGAGGCCAAAGCAGAAAATGAAGTGACAAGCCCAACAGAAGAATCTCCTAACACAACACCACAACACCACAAAGCCCGGAGCACAGCACAAACCCGCAACAAACAACAGAAAGAAACAGAACATGACCACCCCACGAAGCCCGAAGCACAACAAACAGAACAAGATAAGAAGCCCGAGCGAGAAGAGGAACAGGACAGGAACACTTCACGGAGCCAAGGACAGAACACATCACTCGCCAGGAACACAACAAAACCACGGCAAGCCCTAGATAGACCATAACGGAAGGGCAAGGTCACCATAAGCCCTAAATGCAACAGAACAGAACAGGGTAATTTCAAGATGCCAAGAACAGAATATATCATGACAACTGAACAGAACAGAAACAGAACAGGGGTCACCAGACGGCCCTAAACAGAACAGAACATAACATGACAAGCCCGAACAGAACACAAACAGAACAGGGGTCACCAGAAGCCCCTGTTCACCACCCTTCACCATCACTCTGAAAACCTTACTGTTACGTCACTGTAATTAGCAACACAGCCCTGTCACTATCACCATATCACCGTCACCACTATCATTATCATCACCATCACTATCAGTAAGGCGTCGACACAACCATCTCATCACAGCATCACCACCACCATCATCGACAGTATCATCACCATCACAGTCATCACAATACCACAGCCTTCCATCACATAGGTATGGCTTCTTCACCATCGTCATCACCATCATCACTATCATCACCATAGCAGCAGGCAGTATGAGAATCACTATCACCATCATCGCCTCTCCACGTCACCTCTAGGCACTCTATCACTATCACATCTCTCCCGGCTCCTGTCACTATCATCACTATCACATGTTTAAAGCTACCGCCCCCCCCCCATTCCCCTTACACTATATCACCGCACGAGGGATGGTGACACCGCAGCCGGGACTTCCTCACCATCAATCATCACCATCATTGATTTCGTGTTTGCCAAAAGGATTTGATGGTGAGTCTTACAAGATGGTGACTGGTTGAGGGTAAATGATTGTGAAAAATGGTGATGCTATTCTCATCACCATACATTTCTTAATAACAAGTAAACATATATACCATCTCAACAATCACCATCACCAATCCCAGCCGGAAGTCACCATCACCACGGGGCGTATCCCTATCATCACCATTACACTATATATCACCATCACAATGACCCCCCCCCACCCGTTCCCCAACCCAGCTGGCAGTTATCACCATCACAGTTGACATCACCACCTCCATCATCACAGTCTGGAGTCACCACCACCACCATCCCCTGTTCACCATCACTACTAATGGTGACAACATATAAAAGGGTTACTAATTAGGGTATTATATTTTGCTATGTGTGATAATTATAGTTTATATAATTAGTATATAAGATAACACTGATTTATTTATAATTTATTCATCTCCCTTCTTTCTTTCCTCTCATCTTATCCTCTATTGCCTCCCGCACTCCCTCTTCACCTCCAAACAGCCTCGTCACAGCCTTACAACGCCCCATACACCCCAAAGTCCTGACAGCCAGCACACAGCCCTACAATCCAATTAGACCCAAAGACCTTACTGCCCGAAACCAATAAGACTTTTAAGCCCTTACAGCCCAATGTGTCCCTACTTTAAGACCCCACAGACGAGCTCTAAGCCCCAACAGCCAGCCCACAGCCCTATTAAGACCTTCAACTCCTCACCTCCCAATTCTACCCCCACTTAGGAAAATCAGTCCACAAGTTTGAAGACCTCAATAAATTTGTCCCAACAGCCAGCCCACCTCCTCTTGATTGTTCTCTACGCCCACACAACCCACCTCCTCAGCCCCACATCTCTCACTTAGACAGCCCACGTCACTTAAGAGTTAAATACAGACACAGCCCAGATTTCTAGAGAGCCCAGTCAAAGTAAGACAGCCCAGCAGCCCTCCAGTCACCCTGTCACCCACCACAGCCCCACCCCAGCCCACCCTAACACAGCAGTAGCTTAAATCACCCTAGCACAGCCTACATCCCTCACCCTAAGGTGGTTATAGTTAATCACGTGACTTACACCCTCGCATACACCCTGGGACATACGCAACCTGTCTTGTACTTCACTCTTACACCTTCGCATCAAAAGCTACACCCTCATTCACCCTTGCTCTACACCCTGACGCATGTACACACCCTTACGGCAACACATGTCATACTTTTTTGCATGCACCCTTGTTTTACACCCTGACGTAACTATACACCCTATACGCCCTTATCTGCAACACACAACCACATGTCATCCCCTGCTGCAGTCAATCATTCAATCAATCAATCACTAAGTTGTCTATCACTCGCTGTTATCTTTCCTTCATTAGCGTAGGTTATGGTACACTTGTCAAGTTTTGTCTACACACACACACACACACACACACACACACACACACACACACACACACACACACACACACATCTGTGCATCTTTTAATACCCTTTCTTCTTAAGCACATGTGTCAGATCTCACCACTGCCTCAACACACACCTGCACTACTTGTTACGACCCACACACACCTGCACTCCTTGTCACGACCCACACACACCTGCACTCCTTGTTACGACCCACACACACCTGCACTCCTTGTCATGACATACACACCTGCACTCCTTGTCATGGTCCACACATACCTGCACTCCTTGTCATGACCCACACACACCTGTTCATCCCACAACCAAACCCACACCATGCAAACTTCACAGCCCAAATCATGACTTCTCTCCCTCCCATTAACCTCCCATCCCCACCCCGGAACCCATTACCCTCCCCTTCACTTCAAGCAGTCAATCAACCAGTTAACTCCTTTCTCTCGTCAACAAACAGCAAGACGAACAAGCAACTATGAAAGCTATACAACTGTACATCAATTTCTTTCATTTTTTTTTTTTTCAAGATTTTTCGTTTTTGCATTTTTTTTTTTTTTTTTTTTGCGGGGTGGTTTGTGTCACCCTTCTGTAATGTAGTGGGTGTTATGTAGTGAAGACGATGCACGTCACTACTTATGTGTGTGTGGAGGTTGGTTAGTGTTTCTGTGGGGGGGAGGAGGGGGGAGGGGAAGGAAGAATGGGGGTTATATATATATACTTTACCCCCTTCCCTTTCACCTCTCCCATTCCCCATCTGTTTAATATGTTATTTACACTCATATTCTCTCTCTCTCTCTCTCTCTCTCTCTCTCTCTCTCTCTCTCTCTCTCTCTCTCTCTCTCTCTCCAGGTATTCCCTCTCGGGTAGTTTAGCACATAGGAACAAGTGTTTAGTGTTACTCCAATCACGTCTATTAATTAACGTATCTGTCTTATTTTGTGTTCAGCAGTTGTCTTATTGTGTACACTAGTTAGCTTTTAATCTATTGTTCATATATTCTTTCTTGTAGAGTATCTACTTTTTTTGTGTATGTCGTTTTTTTTCCATTATTTATATTAGGGGAAGTCTCTCTCTCTCTCTCTCTCTCTCTCTCTCTCTCTCTCTCTCTCTCTCTCTCTCTCTCTCTCTCTCTCTCTCTAAGGACCCAAGTCACGATGTGTTTATATAAATCATGATTCCCAAGACCTGTCACACCAACATCGGTCTTCTTTCGGGAGCGCGTGTACACACACACACACACACACACACACACACACACACACACACACACACACACACACACACACACACACACACACTGCTCGCTGTAGAGTACAATATATAATCCGTAATCCCCCTTTTCCCCAACAACAAAAAAAAAAAGATATACAAAAAAATTTTCCTCCTTCCTTTCCCTATATACAACGCGCAGCAGTGGTAGTAGTAGTAGTAGTAGTAGTAGACGAAGACGGAAGAGGTAGTGGTGGTAGTAGTAGTAGTAGTAGTAGTAGTAGTAGTAGTAGTAGTAGTAGTAGTAGTAGTAGTAGTAGTAGAAGGATGCGGTGAAGGACTCTGCCACAGATCCTTCAGCGGTTTACAGGATACGCAGCGGGAGTCCTCTGTGGTACGTATAGTGGTGTTTCTGTAGGGCGTTCTTGGTTTTACAAAGGCTGCCGCAGATGGAACAGCGGTACGGCTGAGTTAGCATGTGGCGGTCCTCAATGTGACGCAAGAGTGACTGACGAGAGGACAGCATTTTGAGGCAATGCGGGCACTGCTGCTGCTGCTGTTGTGTTGTAGGTGGAGGAGGTGGTGGTGGTGGGTGATGGTGGTGGTGGTGGTGTTGTTGTTGATGTTGTTGAATGGTAAACGACAACAGTGAAGGACTGGGGGGTGTGGTGGTGGTGGTGGTGGTAGCGGAACGCCCTGAAATAAATAAAGAAGGCCTAATCAGTTTTCCTTCCTCCCCAGAGCCCGTTGTTTTATTATTATTTTGCCTAGTTATTGAGTTACTATTAGTTGTCTAGGTGTGTGTGTGTGTGTGTGTGTGTGTGTGTGTGTGTGTGTGTGTGTGTGTGTGTGTGTGTGTGTGTGTGTGTGTGTGTGTGTGTGTGTGTGTGTAATGAAAGAAGCGATATGTATGTGTGCGTGTGTATGTATATCTGTAGGCATGTGTGTGTGACAGTAAAAGGGAGATGTGTGTGTGTGTGTGTGTGTGTGTGTGTGTGTGTGTGTGTGTGTGTGTGTGTGTGTGTGTGTGTGTGTGTGTGTGTGTGTGTGTGTGTGTGTAGTACCACGTTCCGCAACCACCATTACCACCACAACCGCTCAGGCGTCACACAGGTATGCTCTCTCCCCAGGTAAGGTAACACACAGGTAGAAGGCAATGAGTGCACCTGTGACTTACTCCTCTCAGGTGTCTCGCAACAGTATGTCCCCAAGTAACGTTAAAAGTACTTTTATCACCATTATTATCCTTTCATTATTATTATTATTATTATTATTATTATTATTATTATTATTAATGTTCCTTTCCTTCCCCAATTCCAACATATCTTCTATCACCATCATCATCATCATTGTTCCTCTTCCTTTCCGTCAAGAGCTTGAAAGGTCTGATGGAGTTTGGTTTAAAGCTCCAGGGATGGTTTAAGTCAAGACAAGTAAGGAACAGTTCAAAGTTCATCAGAAAAATGCTCCATTATGTCCATTTCTTATCTTTTTAAGTGTACTTAATATTTCAACTCCCTCCTTTTATTCACTTTCTTGTCCTTGGTAAATATCATTCCTGGTTTATTTCAATATCATACTCTCTCTCTCTCTCTCTCTCTCTCTCTCTCTCTCTCTCTCTCTCTCTCTCTCTCTCTCTCTCTCTCTCACACACAGGATGGGCATCAAAACCAAACAAGGTCCTATCATACTGAGTATTTTATTGTATATTTCTACTGTACAAATACCCTGTACAAGTGGGTTGTGATTATGTTGTGTACGGCTTTTTTCGTCCTGGCTTTAAATATACATACATATAATCTATATATATCAACATACATACACTGTGGAGGTATATAACATGAGGTTCGCGTTCCTGGCTGTCTTTGGCACTAGGCACTAATGTATAGCATTGACTAAAATAGCGTTACTAATATATTCCTCTGGTTTGATCCCTCAGTCTTGTACGGCAGTGATGGCGACTTTAAGACACGCACGCACGCAAGCTCGCACGCACACGAACACACGCACACTTAGTTGAGGTTAGCTTGGTTGCTGTGATGCATTCAAAATGTGCTGAGGATTTGTCATTTTAACTTCCATCTTTGTTTGCTTGTTTTAAAACGAGAGGTAGATGCTTTGGCCGGGTGGGCGTGAGGTGCCCTGCCCGGTGAGGTTGTGTTTGTGGGGGGTGGGGCTGAGGGGTACCTGGGGGTTAATACTGTGGGGTGAGGGCTGGGGTGAGGGGCGAGGGTTCTGCCTGAGACGAGAAGCTGGCGGGACGTGTGGCCGCCAGCCGACAACAGTAAAAAAATGCCATTTGTAGGATTTTTTGTATGGACGTTGTGTACCTTGTCAACGGGGGGAAGGGGGTAGGGGCAGGGGGAAGGGGGGGAGAGGGGGGAGGCGAGTCCGTCCTTCCTCCGCGGGTGAGGGACGCGTCTCTCCCTTCCCTCCCGCACACACCAGAGGACCGCGGGGCCGCCCGTGACCGAGGCCCGCCCACACCACCTTCGCCGCCGCCAGCGCCTCCGCCGCCGCCGCTCCCGCCACCACCGCCTGGGGGCCGCTCCGCTCGGTGGTAGCGGTGCACGTGCATTTTCATGGCCTTCTGGGTGGGCGCGGTGCGAGGACACACGGTGCACCGGAACACCGTGTCGGGCGTGGTGAAGTGAGAGTCGCGCTGGTGCACCTTGACGGAGTAGCGGCGCGTGAACGTCTTCCCGCAGAGGGGGCACGCGAACCGGTGGTGGTGGTGGTGGTGGAGGAGGTGGTGGTGGAGGGGCGGCGGGGCCTCCGGGGAGGTGGTGGAGGTGGTGATGGTGGTGGAGGAGGAGCCTGCAAGGAGACACCACTGGGGTTACTTCCGCACGGTCAGGCGTGCAGGCGTGGCTCACCCGCGGCGTGAGTAGTGGTAGTAGTGGTAGTGGGAGTAGTGGTAGAGGGAGGGGTGGCGGGGGCTGAGGTAGTGGAGGCCTTGCCGCCGGCGGGGTTGGGCCTCCGGTGGTAGTTACTCTTGTGGACGCGGAGGGTACTCAAGTTTTTGAACGAGAGGCCGCAGACGTCGCAGCGGGCCGCGCCCAGACCCGCGTGCTGGTCCCGAAGGTGGACCTTCAGATTGTACACGTTACTGAAAGTGCGACCACACACCAAGCATTCATACCGGACCTGCCTGCGCTCGGGGCCCGCGGGAGGGAAAAAACCCAAACCTGTAAGACAAAACAACACCCTTTACTATCCTCTCCTGCGGGAGGCTGCTTGGGGCATGCAAGTAGTGGTGAGGCAGGCAGGTCAGGCAGGCAGCAGGCAGATGGTTGTGTGTCTACAGTACAGTAGTAGTAGTGGTAGTAGAAGTGGTAGTAGCAGAAGTAGTAGTGGTAGTTGACCCGTGACGTAGAGGCAGCATGCTGACTGACATTCTTTCCATTCCTCACGTGGATAAATATCAGCAGGCGGGGGTGACACCCCCTTAGCGGCCGTCCCGCCGGGGTCACCCGGCGCGGCCAGACAAGACGAGAGACGACGCACCCACGCGACAGCCACACCACTCGCTGAGTGACTCACGCACACACTACTTGTACGCCGCCTAACATGATGCTGCTGCTGCTGCTGCTGCTGCTGCTGCTGCTGCTGCTGCCGCTGCTGCTGCTAAGTGTGTGACTGGCTGACTGACTGACTGACTGACTGACTGACTGACAGACTGACTGGCTGACAGACTGACTGGCTGACTGAGTGAGTGAGGGCCTAACTGCCTTACAAGAGAGGGGGACCGCACTACCTACCACAAGGCATGACATGAGGCCGGCTATAGCATACGGATTCACCATCAACACCATCACCCGTATACCCATCGCTCGCTCGTTCGCTCGCTCGCTCGCTTTCTTTCTCTCTCTCTTTCACAACGACTTCACGCACGTGTTTCTAGCGATAAAACGGCCCCGTCCCCCTCTTCACCTGGGGGAGGGGGGATCACCATCACTGGGGAAGGGCGAGGCGGTGAAGTGACGCCTCGCCTTCCCGCGTCACCGTAACACCCACAACACGACACAACACTGTTTATATACGTATTTATATATAAAACTTTTTCTTCAATCACACTTGTCGCCGTCGTGGCAAACTTCTCATAATACACAGATGAGGGGGGGATGAGGAGGGGGGATAGATCATACAAAAATAAAAAATAACTTTGTTTCTCAGCAGTTCACGTTTACTACACGAAGAAGACGAACAACTCGGCTTGGGTTCCTGTTTCCTTTTTTTTTATATATCTTTTTTTTTGTATATATATATCTTGCTTGCTTCTTTGCTTGTTTTACTTGTTTGCTTCGAGTCATCATCGCCTTCGCCACCATCCTTGGCACCACACGTCAATATATCCACCATATATATATCATTATTAAAGCGCAAATTAACAAGTGTCTCCTGTGTGTGTGTGTGTGTGTGTGTGTGTGTGTGTGTGTGTGTGTGTGTGTGTGTGTGTGTGTGTGTGTGTGACATGTATACTCCACCCTAAAAAGCACCATACTGGTAGTAATAGTTATAGTAGCAGCAGTAGTAGTGGTGGTGGTTGTGACAGGAGTTATGTAAGAGTATTAGCAGTGGTAGTAGTAGCAGTAGTAGTGGTAGCAATAGCAGAAGTAACAGTAGTAGTATTAGTATTAGTAGGTGTTGTTGAAAATAGTAGTAGTAGTAGTAGTAGTAGTAGTAGTAGTAGTAGTAGTAGTAGTAGTAGTAGTAGTAGTAGTAGTAGTAGTAGTAGTAGTAGTAGTAGACGTTAAGTAGCAGGACATGCATTAACTCTCCACCCTGCCACGACTGTCTGGCCCAAGGGACACAGTCGCACTAAGTGGGCACTGTTTGATCGTCTGTTTGTTGTTGTGGTTGTGGTTGTGGTAGATGTTGTGGTGGTAGTAGTAGTAGTTGTCGGTGTGGTGGGGACAACCCCAGCACCGCCACAACCACCGTCTCCTGCAGTAGCGGCTACGTCAGTTGACTCTGTTCCGGTGGTGTCGCTGAATGTGCATCCGGAGGCCGGAGCGGGTCCGAGACACCTTATCGCACATGGCACACGGGAAGGGCCCATAGTTGAGGTGCGCATCTATAAAATGCACCCGCAGATTGCCAATGGACGTATACGTTTTGCCGCAGTACGGACAATGAAGGTAGCCCATATAGGAGCTGGCCCTGCCTGGAAAGAGACGAAACTCAATGTAGAGGCTGTGAGGAGGGGGAAGACAGCGGGGGCGGGGGCAGGTGGAGCAGGGGGAGCAGGGAGGGCGGGGGATGTCTGTGGTTGCGGTGCATGTGTACACGCAGTCCATTTACACTCTTTGAGAGCTTGTTGCATAGACGGCAGACATAGGGCCCCTCCCTACCGTGCACGTCGCGCACGTGCACCCGGACGTTGGACACACACGAGAACACTTTGCCACACTGCGGACATTGCGGAACCACCGAGTGAGGGTGCTCACCGACACCTGGCGAGGGCGGTGGCGGGCCTGCAAAACGAGAAGACACTGCTGAAGGGACCTGTGTTTCTGACACATCAACGACAGTCTAAAGCTGCTGCTGCTGCTGCTGCTGCTGCTGCTGCTGCTGCTGAGGCTTGCTGAGGCTGCTGCTGCACTTCTAACCTTTTTTTGTCTGTTTGTCTCTGCACTACAGCACACATAATATCACGACTAGAAGCAACAAGGATGACACAGTGCTCAGCTACATTCAGCTATCACAAGCTATATCACACTACTACTCCACACAGACCATCTACCCATCACTGGTTATCACAGCGCCTGTGATTCCTGTGAATGTGCACCCTCAATGCATTCTTATTTTTGGCCGGCTTGTTGCAAATGGGGCACCAAACAGGGCCACTTGCAGTGTGAATGTCCCTGATGTGGATGCGCAGACTACCTGCGCAGGAGAATAGTTTCCAACAGTGAGGACATGGCAGGCCGGAGGGCACGACACGGCCTGGAAAGACACCAAAAGGCCCTTCTTAGTCTTATCTTGCTAGGTGGAGGTGGTGCTGGTTTAGTTACGGTGGTGTCTCTGGATGTGCATTCTTAATCCTGATTGACTCTTTGAGGGTTTGTTGCAGTGGGGGCACCAATATGGGCCGCTATTGTCATGGATGTCGCGGATGTGCGTGCGCAGGCTGCTAATGCACGAGAAGCTTTTCTGACAGAAGGTACACACAACGAACCCAATGTTTAGCCTTCCTGTAACAGAGAAGACAAGGAGGCTCTTAATGACTGGTGGGGGCAAAGCTGTGGGTGTGTTGTGGTTGTGGCGGTGGTGGCTGTGTGTGTTGTGTCACTGTGCTCATGTCATGTAGGGGGTGGTGATGATAGGGAACGGGCCTGGCAGTAGAGCTAGTAGTAGTGGGGGTAGTAGAACTAGTAGTAGTAGTAGTAGTAGTAGTAGTAGTAGTAGTAGTAGCGGCAGCAGTACCCTTGTGTTGTCTGTATGAGTGAGTCAACATGGAGTTCTTGGTTCTGAACACCTTCATACACACGGCACACCTGAATTGGTAGTACACCCCAGAGTGCATATCAGCCACGTGTTTGCGCAGATTAGACCGGTGGGAGGCTACTTTACCACAGTAAGGACAAAACACCCGGGAACGACCCCTTCGCGAAGCCGCCCCTGTAAGGTAGAACATCCCCGGCTTAGTCATATCAACGCCACCTTTATCCTCTCTCTTACTCTCTCTCTCTCTCTCATTAAACTCTCATCTCTCTTACTTTATCTCTTGAGAGTGTCTAACATGTGAGACCGATGTGAGGTAGTAGTAGTAGTAGTAGTAGTAGTAGTAGTAGTAGTAGTAGTAGTAGTAGTAGTAGTAGTAAGGGTGAAGGTATGAAGTAGTAGTAGTATTCTCTTAATCGAATCTCGGAAACTATTTTATAGTAGTAGTAGTAGTAGTATTAGTAGTAGTAGTAGTAGTTTGTTAACGAATGAGACACTTGAGCAACTTCAGCCATTTAATTGACAAACTTCTTGGTACAGGATTGAGACAGGACATTTACACAGTACAAACAGGCATTGGTGTTGTTGTTGTTGTTTGGTTGTGGTTGTTACTGTAGTGACTGTTGGTGACACTTGTTCGGGATGTTACTGTTCGTGTGCTTCAGCTCTTTTTGATATAGTTATTATTACTGTTATTATTACTTCACACTCCTTCCTTCCTTCTCTCCTTGCTCTTGTTCAAATGTTATTATTGCAGTACACCTTACTCATTTTTCCCCCAGGTACATCTCTCTCTCTCTCTCTCTCTCTCTCTCTCTCTCTCTCTCTCTCTCTCTCTCTCTCTCTCTCTCTCTCTCTCATCCACCCGATGCTATGATAATGGCAATGATAATGATAATGACTGAGATTACGAATGTTTATAAAAATAATACAAAATAAGTAAAATCTCTCTCTCTCTCTCATTCCCTCCCTTTAATAGAAAATTATTGACCTTCACCCTACTAAAATTAACTTAGTGACGCTTGCAAGAGTATTCTCAGGATGGTGATGATGATGGTGGTGATGGTGATGGTGATGGTGATGTGTGATGACTGTAGCAGTGTAACACGACACTCAGTGATATTGTGTGTGTGTGTGTGTGTGTGTGTGTGTGTGTGTGTGTGTGTGTGTGTGTGTGTGTGTGTGTGTGTGTGTGTGTGTGTGTGTGTGTGTGTGTGTGTGTGTGTGTGTGTGTCACTGTCATGCCTTCAGTAAGATAATGACAACAATGATAAATTAAGGTTCTGTTTGATAGTGACTGTTTCTGTTGTGATGATGATGATGATGATGATGATGATGATGATGGTGGTGATGATGATGATGATGATGATGATGATGATGATGATGATGATGAAGAAATTAAAGAAAATAAATGACCGACAATGTTGACACTCATTCTCTCACCCTTGAATTATTGCAATGCCCCAAAACTTAATAATAATAATAATAATAATAATAATAATAATAATAATAATAATAATAATAATAATAATAATAATAAAAATAATAATAATTTATTAGTTCCTTTATTAGATTGCAAAAGAAATTCGTGGTTCATGTACACTCTCTCTCTCTCTCTCTCTCTCTCTCTCTCTCTCTCTCTCTCTCTCTCTCTCTCTCTCTCTCTCTCTCTCTCTCTCTCTCTCTCTCTCTCTCTCTCTCTTCGTATAAAAATGAGATGAATGCATTTCTTTTTTCTTTTCTTTCTGTGTGTGTGTGTGTGTGTGTGTGTGTGTGTGTGTGTGTGTGTGTGTGTGTGTGTGTGTGTGTGTGTGTGTGTGTGTGTGTGTGTGTGTGTGTGTGTGTGTGTGTGTGTGTGTGAATTAATTAATCACAATATATTTAGAAGAGATAGAAACGTGTGTGTGTGTGTGTGTGTGTGTGTGTGTGTGTGTGTGTGTGTGTGTGTGTGTGTGTGTGTGTGAAAATGAGCAAGTGAAAAATGCACATTATGAGTACACACAAATGAATCAAGACAATGGCAACATGAAAAAATAAGAGCAAACATGAGGTATGAGAATGAATGAATGAATGAATGAACGAATGAATGAGACCCTGAATCACCAAAAAAAATATATATATAAAAAATAGACGAATATGAATAAAATGAATACATGGAGGTGAAATGACGTGAGTGAGTGAAGTGTATGGGTGTATGGAAGTGTATGGAAGTCAAGGTAAGGATGACAAGTGTGGTGATGATTGGTGGTGTAGCGTAGCACAAAACTGAATCCCTCACTTCTTTCTCTTGATCATATCGCATACTTTGATGGCCGGATGAGTCTCTAGAAGGTGTTTGGAGAACGCGCGGCGGCAAAACGTGCTAAACTCACACACTGTACAACTGTATGGACGATTGAAGCGCACTTTGATCCCTCCTGAAACGGTAAAAAGGAAAAGAAGCCGCGAGTCAGTCCCTTCCTTACTGTGTGTGGGGGGTCAAGTCTATTGTCTACCACTCTGTTGTAGGTTCTGATCCTATGCTCTTAATATTTTGTGGGTTCAAGTGATATTACCTACTTCTTGTTTGCTTTGGTGCTTTTATTTATTTATTTTTTTTTTTACATTCTTTCAAATCTGGCATGTAAGACTTTTATTATTCAACTGCTTCTTTCTTTCTTTCTTTCTTTCTTTCTTTCTTTCTTTCGCTCGCTCTCACTCTTTTAATCTGTCTCTTTCTCTCTCTCGTTTTCTTTCGTCAATTCTGTCACCCAAACTAAAAAAAAATAATGTTACTTTTCCTTTCTCTCTTTTTGTTTCAGTATGTGTTTCTCTCCATGCCTACCTATCTATGCCTGCCACACACATTCTCTCTCTCTCTCTCTCTCTCTCTCTCTCTCTCTCTCTCTCTCTCTCTCTCTCTCTCTCTCTCTCTCTCTCCATGCTGATAGTTAATTTCGCCCTTTGGTTTGTTTTATTGAGTGCCGATTATCATTATTATTAGTATTATTATCATCATCAATAATACTGCTGGTTTACTTGTAATTATTCTTTCCATCCCTCCAGATGCCTGATTCCTTCCTACTCCTCCCCCTCCCCCCTCCCTTACTCCACCTCCACCTCCTCCTCCACCTACATTTGGCAACATGCTGGTAATAATTTCTCTCATTACAAAGACTGACAAGAATTTTTCCGTTCACGTTTGCAAGCGCGCGCGCGTGTGTGTGTGTGTGTGTGTGTGTGTGTGTGTGTGTGTGTGTGTGTGTGTGTGTGTGTGTGTGTGTGTGTGTGTGTGTGAGCGCAGTGACAAGCAAATCGCACCAGGAACAATAACAGTGGAAACTTAAAAGGATGACAATGCTAAACTAAAGTAACGAAAATAAGAGAGAATAAAATAAAAGAGAAATAAATGAACCAATAAAACAATAAAATAAAAAATAAGTGAAAATAAGGGCAAAAAAAATAAGTAATGTAATATTTCGCAGGACTGTTCTCAAGTCACTCCCTTGTGCAAATAATAAAATTAACCAATAAGTAAATAATAACAACAATAACAATAATAACGATGCAGGTGTTGTTTCGCCGCAAATTAAACACATTTCCTTTTCATTTCACTTTTTTTTTTTAATGAGGGGGAGGGGATATATATATAAGTATTTATAAGTATACTTGTGGGTGTGTACTTCTCTTCCTCCATTCAATAAAGTATAAACATTTCTCTCTCTCTCACTCACAATCTCTCTCTTTAATATAGCAATACTTTCTTTTCCTCTCTTCCTTATGCACTGGTTTCATATATATAGAGTATAGAGTTATAAAACAATAGGCCATCTTTTTTAATATATAAATGGAGACCAAGATCAATATTTCTCTTTACGGGATTGGGGGATGTGACAAAAGGTGTCATTTATATGCTACAGGTGCGCAACTGCCAGACGCCTTACCTGCTAATTAAAACAGCAAGTATGCCTTTCATGTCTCAAGATGCCAAGCTCAGGTGTGACTATCTTAAATCCATCAGGAGCATAAACTAAGCCAATCTCAAACAGCCGTAATAATAATAATAATACTAATAATGATAAATGACAAAGTATCATCACAAGTTAAATTTTTTTTTTTTTTGTGGTTTTATTTTTGAGCGTAATTTCATGCTAGTTCTTCCTCCAAAACTTCAAGGCTTTCAAATGGCAAAGGTGTCGCCCACTCACTGTTTTAAAAGGCAGTTGCATGGGAGCCACAACCGGCGGGGGCAGGAAGGGGAGGCAGGTGTGTGTGGGGGAGAAGGGGGGGTGCGGTGGTGACTCCCAGAATAAGACTTAATACTAGTACTAACTTAACCTCCTCATCATAAAAAGTATAGCATATGTAATAGTAGTAATTAATGTAACTCTTTTACCACTACGGACGAACACCACGGCGGGGGAGGGCAGTGGGGGGCATGGATGGAGGGGAGACTTAAAAATAAACAAGGGGGGTTGGTCGATAATTTGACTTTTTTTTAAGATGGACACTCTTACGTGGGATGGGAAGAGGAGAGGACGAGTGGAAGAGAGGGAGAGAAGAGAGGGAGAGGAGAGGGAGAGGATAAAAGAATGGCATGGAAAGCAAAGATGTTTATATATAATTTGTAAAACACCCTATTTCCCCCCCTTTCTGGATGGACACCTTTTGATAATGGAAGGCAAAAGGGAGGGGGCGGAAAGGGGCAGGGTGAGGGGGAGGGGTATACACACAGGGCATGGATAGGGGGAGATGGGAGAGAGGGGGACTGATGGACACCTTTTATGGGGGAGAAAGATGAAGGGGTGACTAAAAATGGTGTGGGGTAGGGGGACAATTTTCATGGACACCGTTTAAAGAGAAAGATGAAGGTATGAGGGAGGGAGATGGGAATTAAAAAGGGGGCGAGGAAGTGTGATGGGGAAGGCAGGAGAGAAAGGGGAAGGAGGGGAAGGGAAGGAGGGGAAGGGAAGGACGGGAAGGGAGAAAGGCTTTTAATTTACAAGACCCTTTGAATAAATTTACTGCTTGGAAACTTATTATTATTATTTTTTATGATCTTTTAAGTGAAGGGAGACGGGGAAGGGCAGGCATTGTATATCTCTGGAAGGAACATGGGGAAGAAAGAGGGAGAGGCATGGGAAGGGGGAGGGAGAAGAAAGCAGTACCCTATTACCAGTAAGGGACATGGGAGACTCCTAACGAACACTCCCTTAGCTTTCCCGGAGTGTAGCTTTCATTACAGGGAGGGTGAGGGTGTGCGTGACCTAGTACGTGGGAAGGGAAGGAGTGAGGGAAGATACTGAGCACTCAACTCCTCAGCTTTCCCGGAGTGTAGCTTTCAATGTTACCGAAGGAGGAGAGGGACACGTGACACAATACAAGGCGAGGAGGGGAGGAAGGGAGAAGCAGTGAGGGAAGAGAATAATTAAAACTCATCTTTATCGGAGTGTATCTTGCATTATTATTATTATTATTATTATTATTATTATTATTGAGTGAGTCGCAAGATATGTGAGCTAATATGGGAGACAGGGAAGGGAGGAGGGAGTATCAGTGAGGGGAAGAGAATTAAAACTCCACTCTCCATCTTGCTGGGAGTGTAGCTTGCATTATTAATACTGAGAGGGAGTCGTGGGATATGTGACCTAATATGAGAGGAGGGAGGGAGGGAGTATCAGTACAGGAGAAGAATGAACACACTCCTCAGCTTTCTTAGTGAGTAGCTTTCATTGAGGGCTGAGGAATGTGGCCTAACACTGAAGAGGGAGGTGTATGTGGAGCAGAGTGAATGACACCCTCTACTCCACCACTGATCCACTTCCCTATGCAAGAATCTAACCCAATGAATATTTCTAATAGGGGCAAGGAAGGAAAAGGGGGGCGGGGAGAAAAGATGTAGTGTTATTTAGGGAGGTGACTGGCATAGCAATGATGAGGGCGGCGCGGGGCCAGGATGGGATAAGAGGAGGCAGGGAAAGGAGAGATGAGGCATGTAAAGGAGAGACGGGGCAGGGAAGGGAAGGAAAAGGCAGGAAAGCGAGAGAAGAGGCAGGGACGGAAGAGAGGAGGAGGCGGGGAAGAAAGAGGGATGGCGAGGAAGGAAAAAAGGCGGGGAAGGGAAAGAGAAGGGGGGAAAGGGAAAGAGACAGAAGACGCAGGGAAGGGATAGAAGAGGCGGGGAAGGAAGAGACAGGAGGCGGGGAAGGAAGATAGAAGGTACGGCAGGACGACACAGAGGATGTTAACATGTTCCTGTACAAAGTGACGCGAAGTTAAGGTAAAGATGGGTATGGCGGCTTATTTCACTGGGGCTTGAAGAGGCTGAGGACTATGAGCTGTGTGGCGGGGGCTGAGGGCTTACTGCGCTGACCCGTGACCCGTGTGTGATGCCTGTGTGATGGCTGTGTGATGGCTGTTCTGAAACGTCTCGGCATCTACTGTTCTCAAGACGCTGTTCAAGTTATTGATTTTTCCTTATTTTCCTTATTTATTATTATTATTATTATTGTTGTTATTTTTCTGTAGGGTGTTGTGACTAGTTTGACAGCACTGTGCACAATCGCTAGGGTTTTCAGAGGGGTTGTTTGTGGCTCATAATGAATACACTCAGCAGGGGCGAAAAACACTGCCATTTTCTAGAGGTCTTGGAAGTTACTGTGGTTTTCAAGAATGCTGTGACGCAGACAAAAATTTAAGAGGGTTTGGAAGTTTTTGAGCCTCGCTACTCTAGTCTGACCAACATTCTGCATTCTCAAGAGACTGTAGAAGTTACTGTGGATTTCAAGGCTGCTGCGACTCTACTGTGAATTTCAAGGGTGTGGTATCTAGTGTGACAAGCACTCTGCATGATCAGTGGAAGCAACACACCCATGACAGCCCAACTAGTCGTCCGAGTGGCCTTTGAAGACCCTCACGAGAGAAGTTTGGGAATACCAGGTGACGTTTGAGTTAGAGGCGGTCAGTAATCACAGTCATTTTAGTTGATGGCTGGTTAGAAGACACTGGTGGTGAGTGTCAGGGTGAGAGTTGCTGCAAAAGCGTGGTGACTACTCTACTCACTGAGAACTTTTAGATTTACGAGGACAAGTGACTGATTTGACACATTTCCCTCGACTCACCAGCCTCGAGTTGTGCTGGCTCACCTCGCTAAATGAACCCACTTCCCTCAGGCCAAGACTGACAAACCGACTTATTCTACTTTATTATTTATTTTTATTACTTATTTATTTTCTTTATTGTAAGGTTGAATGTAAAAAGGACGTTCTTAGTTCAATAGGCTAAATAACAGACCAACTTTTTTTCTTTAACGAGGCTGATACGGACTGATTTTTCTTCTTTTCCATTTAGACTGAATGAATGACTGCTTGGTTTGTAAGGCTGAGTGACTGACGCTTCTTACGAGGCTGTGACTGACCTGACTGCCTCAATGGACGTCTTTCTTACTTTATGAGGCTGAGTGAGACAGACTGACTTTTCTTAGTTTATGACGCTAAAAACTAACACTCTTCATTGATGAGGCAAGACAGAATGACTCACTTTTAACAGACTTTTGCTTATATCTCTGATTAAATGACACATCTTAGTTCATGAGGCTGAGAAACTATCACCACCTTCTTTAAGAGGCTGAGACAGACTGACTCACTTTTATTCAACTTTAAGCTTATAACGCTGAAGGAATGGCATTTGTTAATTCACGAGACTGAGACACAACACCACCTGTGTGTGTGTGTGTGTGTGTGTGTGTGTGTGTGTGTGTGTGTGTGTGTGTGTGTGTGTGTGTGTGTGTGTGTGTGTGTGTGTGTGTGTGTGTGTGCGTGTGTGTGAGGCTGACACTGACTTTCTTCTTCCTAGTGCGGCCACGTGACTGACGGACCGACTGACTGACTGAATCATTACCGTGACTGACTATTGTTCTCAAAGACTGGTCGGCGCGTGACTCAGGCGTGACGTGACTTGCTTCCAGGCTGTTACTGGCGGCGCCTTGCAACAAGGCAGATGGCATGGCGGTGCGGGGACTTCCCTTCCTATAATGGACTTTCCCACTAATTATGATGCCGAGCTATCGTTCGTGAAATCTCGCCAATTCGTGAAATCGCGTTAATTCTCTTATGAACGAAATAAGATAAAGAAGTAACAAATGTATAAATATGCAAAAAGAAAAGAAAAGAAAAAATGAAAGGGTTAATAACTGCGATTTTTCACGGGGAATGTGAAAATACAGGTGAATTCGTGAAACCAACAAGTCAATGCGCAAAAAAATAAATGAATACGTAAATGAAATAATAATAATAATAATAATAATAATAATAATAATAATAATAATAATAATAATAATAATAATAATAATAGATAAAATTATAAAATAGTAACCAAAAGTAATGTGAAAAGAAAGGCGTATTTTACAAAGAAACGCTCGATGTGTGAAATTAAAACAAGCTTCGCAGGAAATAAAAAGGTTTTAAATATTTTCCCTTTCATAACTTTACTCTCACGCTGTAATTGTACGTTAACTTCCACGCCATCGAAAAAATATCACTGCCGCTGAGTGAATTACAACAAGCTCGCCAGGAAATACAAAGCACCTGTTATTTCTGAAGACTCTTGTTATAAATTTGTAAACTTTCTCCCTGGTGGTTGTACAATTGATTCGTGCCGCCTTCCCTGTGAGTTAGATCCACCTACCATGAAACAAGAGAGCTGTAATTTTCTTTCTTGTTTTCTGTTTTTAATATATATATTTTTAAGACACGTTATAAATCCCTGCAGTTGTGACCTCTCCTTGACAGCACTGTAACAATTCTGCGTGACGCCTTCCCCGTGAATTAAATGAAGTTTGCCACGAAACAAAAGGGAGCAGTACTATTTTTCTGTATGATTTTTACGTATCTTTTTATTTTTATTTATTTTTTTTTTTTTTTGCGTTATAAATGTGCAAACTTTCTTTCGGGTCGTTGTGAACATCACCCGTGACGCTTTCTCTAAATTAATTGAAGCTTAACGGGAAATAAAAGGAAGGTGGAACATTTTCTTATTCTTACAAATTTTGTAACATTCCTATCACTAACAGTGGCTAATGTGATGAATTCTCGCCAGCTTACAAAATACAACTCTCAGTAATTCCCCACATTGGCAATTGTAGTTAATGGGAAAGCCTGCACGCAACACTTGTAGTGGCGGGAGTTGCAAGGCGCCTCACTATTCCTTTATGAAGGCGACACAAGGCTCTTCAAATAAATTGGCACACTACTGAAGAAATAAACACGGCAGGGCGTGCTCATCATACGCAACGATGATGTTTCTGGCGTATTTGCACACAATTTGTTTTTCGTGCACACGCGGCTACGTCGACAGTCGCGAGGGCTGAGGCAAGGGATTGTTCTTTGCGAATGTGACACAGTTACAGTAAAATGGCATCTTTTTATTTTTTATGTTAAACAAATAGAAGTTAAAATTGGCACTTTTTCTTCTTCTCCTTTACGTGAATCATTTAAGTTACAACAAATCGGCAGCTTTCTTTTTTTTTGCAAATGTGAAGCAGGTAGGCGGCTAACAGAAACTGGCACATTTCTTTATCTTCTTTCCAAATGTGAAGCACGCACTAATTTAAACCAAATTTGACATATTTCCTTCTCTTTGTGAATATGAAGGAAGGAATTGAAGCAAATGGACTTCCTTCTCTCTTTTTGCGACTGTGACACAAGTGGAAGTTGAAATAAATAGCCATCGTGTTCTCCTCTGTGAACATGAAGCAGGTCAAAATAGGCACTTTTTTCTCTCTCTCCTTAGGGAACGTGAAGCAAGTACAAGTTGAAATACAATAGCAATTTTCTCTCTCCTTTACAAATGTGACACAGGTAAGACACCTACGCCTTATTCTTCTCCTGTACGAATGACGCAAGCAAGTCACAATAATTCGCTACCTAACCTCCCCTACAAGTGTGACGCAGGAGGCACGCGCTTGTAACGTAAAATGTTAAGTGACTCACGCGCACTTCGTATTAATGCTATAAGTGGCGTGAAGCACGGACCTATATTGGGCTGAGAGAGAGAGAGAGAGAGAGAGAGAGAGAGAGAGAGAGAGAGAGAGAGAGAGAGAGAGAGAGAGAGAGAGAGAGAGAGAGAGAGAGAGAGAGAGAGAGAGAGAGAGAGAGAGAGAGAACCACTCTTCCCCTATATCCAGTCCATCTCCCAGCGTCCCTCTCCCTTGCCCTCCCTCTCTCCACCTTCACTTGCAGCCTTACTCGAGTGACACTGACATTAAGACTTTCATTGTTTATTGTGATTAATACGATTTATTATTGAGTACGTGATGTAATTCATTTGTGTTACAGACATGGCCTTGAGATGTGTTAAGATGTCTCTCATTAACAACACCTAACCATGAAAGGCGATCTGAGTAGGTAATCAAACTTTTTAATGGACGTGGCCTTCAGAATCGTTATGCTGTCATCACTGCTGTTCTTTTCTTATACAAACTACTTAACAACGCCCTTAAAGCAACATTTTTTTATGTTGCTATTTTAAAAAGCCTATACTTATATACAAGATCAAAATATATAGAAAAAAGAGACAGCATCACAAGAATCCCACGGACAAACATGACTACCGAGATTTAAGAGACACGACATCACGAGCCTCACTAGTAACCACCATTGAGCACCACAGGAAGTAAGAGAAGACACCACGAGTCCCACTAATAAACACCACTGAGCACCACATAAATTAAGTGACAAGACACCACGAGTCCCACTAGTTGACACCACTGAGCACCACATGAATCCCACGGACAAACATCACTACGAGACATCACGACATCACGAGGCTGAGGCAAGACATCAGTGAGTCCCACAGACATACATCGTTCTGAGTTACGAGGCTTGGAGGCAAAACATCACGCAAGTTCCACAGCAAACACCACTGGCCGCACACCTGCCCTTGACGCACGCCAGGTGATCAAAGACGCACCTTTATCTTCACCCTAAGTGTACACAGTGATTAATTACCTTTTTTATCTGCTCCTAAAGTGTACAGTCATGAACCTGCTTGGGTCTATGTCGGTTTTGTGATGTTACTCTAATGTCCTTACGTGGATTTTAATGATGATGATGATGATGATGATGATGATGATGATGATGATGATGATGAAGATGGTGGTGATGGTGATGACGATAATGATAATACTTTGCTAATGATATAAAGAAACCTGCCTCCTGACTGACTCTATTTGACTCTTGTTGTACATAAATAAGACTGAGATTTCAATTACTCCATCACTCCTGCGGTCACTGGTGTGTTGTGTAAGACAGACTAGCATCCTACAGTGACTTTAGTAATCTATCCCTCCCACTGCTACCTGACGTATCTTTCCCTTATCACAAACCACTCTAAAACATCCCTTGGCGTTCCAGTCACCTCTAAACATGAAATTGTGTCACCATGCTGGGCTGCCTTGCTGGGAGGAGTGTTGCTGCGGGGTGTCGCTGTCTCAAGGGTTATCATCACCGGTGTTACTGCATCCCAAATCTCTCAGTGGCTACGTGATCCAACATTCCCACGAGTGTTACTTTAATCCAAGCCTCCCATCAGTGTTACTTTCTCCAATAATTCCCACAGGTGTTCATCCTAAGACCCCACGAGTGTTACTTCAATGCAACACTTCCATTCCTGTTACTTTATCCAACAACGCAAACATTAATAATGTGACCAACACAAGATTTCCATGGATGCTACCTAAAAAAATTCCCACCGGCGTTACTGTATCTCGCGATTCAGGCAGCAGTGTGACAAAGACCCGAGAGACAGACAGACAAACAGACAGACACCACGCTTACTCATCTCTGCCCGAACGTCACTAACGAAGAACCACGTAAATGACAACTCAACGCGGAGTCCAAACATTACGTGATGACTGACAGGACACAACAACAGTGAAAGACAACTGGAGGAGTCACTGCGAGGGAAAACTATGAAGACACCTGGTTTGAGTCACTGCGAGGGAAACTTTGAAGACAACCGAGTCACTACGAGTCATACCTATGAAGACAATTGAATAATATTTTACTGTGAATTACAAAATCCCCAGCAGCGCGTCCCCTTTATCTGGTATGAAGTGCTGTTATGGGGGGTAACCATGAGTAGGCTTATCGCGTCAACACACAGGCTGGGGGGGGGGGGAGTGGCTGGCGGTGGCCTTGCTTATAACGTGTCGATAAATGCTTGTAATTATTTATTAACTAAGTATACATGCAAGTCCTGGGGAGATTGTGGTATTGAGTACAGCACACATTGAAAATTCAGTTATTATTATTACTATTATTTTTATTTATTCTCTATTTTTTATCTTATTTTGTATGATTTTATTTATTTACTTTATTATTATTATTATTTTTTTTTTTTTTTACTTTCAGGGTGTGGTGGAGATACACAGCCTGGCCACGCCCTTCACGCCCCAGCGGCAACATTGGTTCAGTATTCTGTGCGTATTCATAAAGGGCGACAAGGTAACACTGCGCAAGGACAGGGAAGCTTCTCTCTATTTTTGTTTTTACTTTTACTTATTTTATTTCACTTATTTATTTATTTTTACTATTATTATTTACTTTTTTGTTTGTGTTTGTGTGTGTGGGGGGGGAGGGAGCAGTGCCTTGTTGACGTGTGCCTGAGCCTGCGTACTGAGACAATCCCACTGAATTCCTTCCATAACAAGCGCAGAGGAAGAATTAACACTACAGCTGGCTAGTTTGGATCAGTAGTCAATGTGGCAGGGAAACCGGACGTAAAACCGGGTGAAAAAAAAAAAAAAAAAAAAAAAGTTAATGTTGAGTGGTAAAATAAACCAAATTAGTACAAAATGGTAAGTTATTTGAAATTCAGTGACATATCTACCTGTACACCAATGTGGCTACTTGCACGACAGGTAACCACACCACCATCACCACCACCACACGAGGGCATCACAAAACACGAATCAGCAACACCCCTACAAACACCCGTCATATGAGTGAACACCGTGTCTCACTTGACCTTGCCTTGCCTTGCCTAACATGACCTTGGAGGACAGAAAACGTGACAGCAAGAATGTGACAAACGCAGCACGTAGCGATCACTTCTGTATCTTGTGTGACTTCCGGAGCGCCGCACACCTGTTTATCGCGTGGGCAGGTGCGAGGGGTGGCCGGCCAGGTGGTGGCGGCACGTGTGTGTGTGTGTGTGTGTGTGTGTGTGTGTGTGTGTGTGTGTGTGTGTGTGTGTGTGTGTGTGTGTGTGTGTGTGTGTGTGTGTGTGTGTGTGTGTGTGTGTGTGTGTGTGTGTGTCAGAGAGAGAGAGAGAGAGAGAGAGAGGAGAGAGAGAGAGGAGAGAGAGAGAGAGAGAGAGAGAGAGAGAGAGAGAGAGAGAGAGAGAGAGAGAGAGAGAGAGAGAGAGAGAGAGAGAGAGAGAGAGAGAGAGAGAGAGAGAGAGAGAGAGAAGAGAGAGAGAGAGATTGATGCAGGCTCGTGTTAGCTTGTCGGTGGGAGAGGTAGCGCTGTTTTTCGTGACCCTAACAAATGCCGTGACTTTTTTCTTGAGAGAGAGAGAGAGAGAGAGAGAGAGAGAGAGAGAGAGAGAGAGAGAGAGAGAGAGAGAGAGAGAGGAGAGAGAGAGAGAGAGAGAGAGAGAGAGAGAGAGAGAGAGAGAGAGAGAGAGAGAGATCCAAGAAGAAACAGAAGCACCTATCACTATTATCATCAGTTGCTAATATTATCATTACAAAAAAAAAAATGTCACAATATTCATCACTACACAACCTAAGTATCACGGTTATCACAACTGTTACCGTTATCATCACTACACAACAGCCCATCACCGTTATCATCACTAGCATCGTTAACCTGCCACTACTTGTCGGTCAATTCCCGTCACCTCACGAGGGGTAAGCGAAACACGACACGCATCACCACCCAACACCCCAGCACTGAGACAGGAAAGATCAACACAGGTGCCACATAAACGCAAACAAGAGAACGCGAGGGAACACTGCAAAACCTAAAACGGCAAGGAAGGCACAGGTGAGGCCAATACTGCAGTGAGGGAGAGGGCGGCACTGCGGTGTGTGGACTAAGAGGTACAAGTGTCTTATCTAGTTTTCATATGCTTATTACCGTGGCGTTAGGGTAGTGACATTAGCACCTGAAGATATTAGTATGTGCGTAGGAGACGAATCGCGGGTCTTTTTCAGTGACTGGGTAGTGGTCACTGATTCTCCTACGTGTTCCGTCTTGTTCTGAACGTGCAGCATTCCGGTACTGCATTCCTAACACGACTGAATTCTCAACACAAATATTCCGGCACCTTACAAGTACATTAATAACAGAAGAAACAATTAATCGTATGAAAACAAGACTGGGATACACGCGAGGACAACACCCAGCGGCAGTGTTCACGTGTCACAGGTGGCTTGATTAGTCCCCGATACTGTACTAAATATCTCACCATTCACAACTCATGCAATACCAGACACTGTACTAATGACTTGTTCTCTACAGTGAGGTGATGGCGCCATGTAAGAGTCTCCTCCACTTGTTTGTCCCTTACACCTTCCTGTGACTCCCATTCCTTGCAATTCTAACGTCATTCCACCCCTCCATCTCTCGATCCTTCCCTTGATCTTGTTCCGTGGCCCGTGCAGGACCCAAACACTACTAATAACTCCTCTTTGGGCTGTTTCCGTGGAGTCCAGTTGTTTCTGTCCCTAACATCTTCCTGTGCCTCCATCATTTGCAGTTCTAACACCCGTCCATCCCTACAGCTCTCTGCCCTTCCCTCGATCTTCTTCCTGTGCAATACCCCGTTATATCTGAAGGTTACTTAGAGTTCCTGACGCAGTATATAACCATCTCATCATCCATAACTCGTGCGACACCCCTGAAGGTCTCTCGCAGTGCCAAGCCTTGCCGTCACGTTAGGGAGGCAGGACAAGCCTTCAAGCAGCAAAGAATACAGTGTGGGTCTTTACGTTCACTAGTGCGACATGAGGTAGTGAGTGGTACGGGCGTCATCTAAGTGCCAGGGCATACGTGGCACTGAGCTGAGGAGTGCCACGGTACTAAGAGGTTTAGAAAATTGTTTAGATTTTTTTTTTTTTTTTGTGTGTGAATATTTTTGCTGTTTTTTGCTGTTATTACTGTTACTGCATTTTCTCTTAGTTGGGGAGATGAATACTGCTTATGTTGATATTGTTCGTGTTGTTGTTGTTGTTACTGTATTATATTTTCTTTTCGCGGGAGAGGGAAGAAATGACTTGTATATATATATAGATTTCTTTTTGTTTGTGAATTAGGAAAGGTGAATGTTTTCTTATTTTCTCTCCCTCCTCCCTCTCTGTATCACTGACTTGCATAAATCTTTCCTCCGTTAACATGAAAAGGTCGTGCTTGGAGGCGCTGTCTGCCCTGTTACCGCCACTTTCTCGCGGGGCGGTGTCTTGCCTCGACCAACACGTGACTTTCCGTGAGTCAGTGTTGACCCCCGTACTTCCATTTCCCTCCTCCCTTACTTTCAAGCGCGGGTCTTTGCTCAGGTTAATTGAAGTAAGGCTTGTTTGGTATCTCCCACGTATTTACATTTATTTCTCCACCTCCTTTATTTCCTTGCTTTCACTCTCGCTAAACATGCACCGCTCTCATTATTTTATTTTAATTTGTTTACCTTACTTTCGCTGTCATATTTTGTTATTTGTTTGTTTATCTTACTTTCACTCTAAGCACTTATCGCTATTATTTTATCTTAATTTATTTGTTTACCTTCCTTTCGCTGTCATATTTTTTTATTTATTTGTTTATCTTACTTTCACTCTAAGCACTTATCGCTCTCATTATTTTATCTATTTATTTTGTGAGATTGTGTGTGTATATTACTGTACATCTCGCCTCTAACGTCTCTTTCTCAGGTACACGTATAAAAGAACATTACTAATACAGCGGTGAAGCCTTTAACCCTTTCACCACTATCACCTCAAGCCTCTGTGGGAATACAAGACACCTTCCCTTCACGTCCTACACTCCCCTCTATCCGCTGCCCGCCTATTCCGAGCCACACCAGCAAAACTCACCACTATCGACCCTTCCTCTAATGGTTCATGTATCCATCAATTACCCAAAGGCGCCATGAGTCCTGACAAGCTCCATTTTTCCCTCTCTTTATTTCTACTGACATGGACGTAGATATTCTAATTAACACCTGGTAACTTATTAGTCTCAGGTAAGCAGGTACTGATCACTGCCAGGTGTATATATTTAAGCTAACATTTTCACACTTGGGATTATAATGTCTCGGGCAACAAGCAAGAGTGGGTACTGGTTACATTGTAGTTAACACGGGTCCTGACACCTGGGAACTTGTTATATAGTCTCAGGTGAACAAGTGTAGGTACTGATCACTGCCTCAGGTATTTACATTCTAGTTAACACGGGCCCCGACACCTGGGGACATTGCTATACGATCTCAGGTAAACAAGTGCAGGTAATGATCACTCAGGTAAATTTTTCTAGTTAACATAATTACACCTGGACACCTAGTCTTATAAAACGTGTGTAGGTAATGATCACTCAGGTACTTAAATCCAACCTATCATTTTTATACCTGGACACCTGGGAACCATTATTAAATACGTGTAGGTACTGATCACGTGGCCAGCCTGCCGAGTGTTGCCGCCTCATGACCGCTTTGCTCACACAGCCCCGGGGAGCTAGAGGCGAGGGTGCAGCAACAGTCCTACACCTCAAGGGCTATTGCGTCACTCTCAAACAGAAAGTGCAGTGCCAAAGGGCGTGTGTTGCAATGGGTTCAAGGGCCAGTGCCATTCTTCTTTTGTTGGGCCATAACATAGGAAAGGGATGTACCGAGAACTTGTCAGTCCATGGGAGTTGAAATTAGAGGAGTAATAGTAAGCTGGCACAGTTTTTCCTTCCCCCCCCGAGTCTTTCTTTCAATGGCATTCACGCCGTGTTATCTATGCATATCAAGCCTCTGAAGGGTGTTATATGAGAGAGAGAGAGAGAGAGAGAGAGAGAGAGAGAGAGAGAGAGAGAGAGAGAGAGAGAGAGAGAGAGAGAGAGAGAGAGAGAGAGAGAGAGAGAGAGAGAGAAACTGGTGACCTATTTTGACAGCATGTTCTCAGAAAAAAAGAAGAAATTGCGTTTTCATCACTCAGGGTTATACTAAGTTAATTTTCTCAATAGTACAGGTAAGAATAATTACGATAAATACGAGAGAATTAAGATACCTCACTTCATTTTTTTTTTCAGTTATAACTCACTTATTTTTTTCTTTTCAATTAATATCGTTTTCTTTTTTCTTCGCCTTCAGTCAGTCTTTACTTTTCCTCCTTTGCCTCACCCACAGCCACATCTTGACAGTGTTAGCAGTATTGCAGCTAAGAATACATTACTCCCTGCCGCTGTGCTTACCTCCGTGTCTTAAGCCTCACTATTCACAACACAGCCAACCTTCCCGTCCCTTTGTACTGCTCTAGTGGGAGGAAAAGTCATCTAGGCCAAAATACGAGGGTTTGAGTGACAGTGAGGCGGTGTACGGTACTAGGCATCCATTAACATCTGCACGGTACTAGGCATCCACTAACATCTGTACGGTACTAGCCATCCACTAACATCTGTACGGTACTAGCCATCCACTAACATCTGTACGGTACTAGCCATCCACTAACATCTGTACGGTACTAGCCATCCACTAACATCTGTACGGTACTAGCCATCCACTAACATCTGTACGGTACTAGCCATCCACTAACATCTGTACGGTACTAGCCATCCACTAACATCTGTACGGTACTAGCCATCACTAACTTGTCCTTTACGGTACCAGCCATCGACTAACACTCTTTGCTACACTTCACACAGCAGTTCACTTCATCTCTGCGGGGAGGGTACAGTTCATCACGTCAGCCTTGGTCACTTTCAGGGTAAATTTTACGTGCTAATAGACAATGCTGGTCGTTTCTCAAAGGGCAAAGTTTTAGTGGTGAAATCGAGAAGTCTAGCCACGCTTCTCAAGTTAAGGCAAAAATTTGAAAGCAGTTTGTGGTCGTGTGTCCCGCTGTTCATTCATCTTCGGACGGTGATTTCACGGGTCACAACTTTGCCGCATATTGCAAAACATTACAGTGCAGGGGAGAATTTTCTTTACATTTCCTACAGCAAAATAAATCAACAGAACCAGCAAGCAAATAAATAGAATAATAATAGTGAAATCAATAAATAGAACAAACATGAGTCAAACAAAAAAAAAAAAAAAAATAAATAAATAAATAAATAAATAAATAAATAAATAAATAAATAAATAAGGCAAATAAACAACTCACCATCAGATAAATCACTTCAGAAACCAAACCAAAAAATAAACAAACAAAAAAATAAATAAACAAATAAATAAAAAAATAAAACTAATAAAAAAACTAAAACAAAATAAGCTACCGATAACTTCATAAACAAACCCCCAATAACACCAAACCAAAAATAAATAAACAAACAAATAAATAAACAAATAAATAATAACAAACAGAAGAGAACCAACCAATACGCCACAAACTAAGCCACACTTCTCTCAATTTAAGCCAAGTCCAAGCCTCTCCAAGCCGTGTGTACGAAGGTGTCTGCATGGGTGGGTACTGGTCAAAACACTACCCACACCACATTGAAGGTCACACCGGGTCATACAGGGTCACACTAGGGTTCCGCCACTGTACTAAAGGGTAGCGTGTGGGGTGATTAAGTAAAGGGTTTAAGGATCGAGGGGCGTGGGGCAAGTGATACCTGAAAATAGAGGCAAGGGGGTGATTGGTGGGTTCAGGGTTTGTTTAGGGTAAGAGGACAGTGTCGTAGTTAAGGAGGCATTGGGTCATTAAGGGATCGTGAGGGTGAGGGGGCGTGTGATACCTAAAATAAAGGTAAGGGAGATGATTGGTGGATTAAAGGAAACAGGGAGGGAAGGTGTCACATGAGGAAATTAAGGGTAGGCCTATTCTATTCCCTCAAGTTTTAAGGAATGGTAGGTTCAATTATTCCCTAGTTTAAGGAACGATAGGTGCAGTTCCCTAAACCTTAAGGTATCCACACATTAGGGTCATTGTAACAATATGACTAGGGAAAGTTTGAAAGTGTAATCAACAAAAAATAAATAAAAAACTTAAGGGAATCTCAAGGGTGAGGTGACATATCCCTAAAATTAAGGTCCTTTATGAGACAGGTAACAAGGAAGGGGATCAAGGACGGTGCAGTACCTTACAATTAAAGAGAGGAGACAGGTAACAGGTAAAGGGGTGAGGGATGGTCAAGGAAGGTTAGGGACAGCCCACTACAACCCTTACAATTAAAGAGACAGGTAGCAGGTAAACACTTCAGGGATGGTTAGAGATGCTTCAGTACCCTTAAAATTAAAGAGAAGACACAGGTAACAGGTAGAGGAGTCAGAGATGGTCAGGGACGGTTAGGGACCCTCCAGAATAACCCTTAAAACCAAACACAAAAGCTAGGTAACAGGGAAAGGGTTCAGGGAGGTCCAGGGGCGGTTCAGTACCCTTAAAACCAAATAGCACAACCAGATAATAGAAGAAACAGGGGTCAGGGATGATTAGGGATACTCCAATGCCCTTAGAATCAACACAAGTACCAGGTGAAAGGGAAAGAGGTCAGGGTTAATTAGATGGTCCAAAAAATAAGGGAACAAATTATGAGGCTTTTGCGTATCAATGCCTTTTAAATAGCCACAATTCAGGGCTTAGGCGAGCAGGGGGCGTGGGGGTGCAGGGGTGGTCGCTCCCTGGCCGGGGTGTTCGTGGCCCACTAACACACGGAAGGAAAGGAGCAGCACCATAGGACCCGAGAATAGGAAGCTCTCATTGGCTACTGTCTGCTGGGGGCACGCACGCACGCACGCACGCACGCACGCACGCACAAATACATACAAGCATACTCCCACACATGCTTATGGGGTTCGTGTGTGTGTGTGTGTGTGTGTGTGTGTGTGTGTGTGTGTGTGTGTGTGTGTGTGTGTGTGTGTGTGTGTGTGTGTGTGTGTGTGTGTGTGTGTGTGTGTGTGTGTGTGTGTGTGTGTGTTGGGGCAGGTAGTGTGTGTGTGTGTGTGTGTGTGTGTGTGTGTGTGTGTGTGTGTGTGTGTGTGTGTGTGTGTGTGTGTGTGTGTGTGTGTGTGTGTGTGTGTGTGTGTGTGTGTGTGTGTTATCCCCAATATCCACACATTCTCTCTCTCTCTCTCTCTCTCTCTCTCTCTCTCTCTCTCTCTCTCTCTCTCTCTCTCTCTCTCTCTCTCTCTCTCTCATATAAACACCAGGAGCAGTGGTGGTTGTCTAGCCAGAATAGGGGAGGGGGAGGGAGGACAGGAGAGGCAGTAAATGGAAGGGGAAGGGGAAGGGGAAGAGGAAGAGGAGGACTGAGGCATGAGGGGGCAGGGGAGGAAGGGGAGGGGAATGTTCCAGCCAGACAGAATCACCACCATAATGAGCACAAAATAGACAGAATAATATATATATATATATATAAATATATAAACAGATCTTTCTTTGACATAATGTAGTAGTAGAAGTAGTAGAAGTAGTAGAAGTAGCATATAATGGGAGAAAATATTGTTCTACCTCTCTCAACTAACGTCTAGAGCGTGAGTGGGCCATAAGATATATCTACGTAATAACAGGGGTGGGTGGAGGGGAAGGGAAGGAGGGAGCGGGGCAGGGAAGGTCAGGTGGGGAGACCGACGCCGTGTAGTTTAGTGATCCCTTACAAAACAATGACTCAAGATTAATTTCAAAATACGGCAGCTCCCCCACCCTCCCCCCTTCCTCCTCTCTCACAGCCTTCCCCTCTCCTCCCCCACCATAAATATAATAGTACAAGCAGCGCATGGTGGCAGTGAGCAGGTGTAATCCATAAAAAAAGGCTACTAAAAAGAACACTCAAAACATCAGACATGGCACACCGTTAGTCGTACCAATGCCTGCCAATTATCGTACACACGCGTGCCTGCCCACTGCCTCCCACCACCGCATCGTAAGAGAAAAAAGGACTTAATTACGAATGCATCAAGACCAGAGACGTACTATTAACACCATTACTACTACAAAATCATCAACAGGGAGATTACAAGACTCCAAAAGCACGAGGGTGGAAATACAAGAGCTCCCCGTGTTTATTTACATTCGACGCGGCAACAAAAAACGGAATCCTCTCCCTCTGGTCTTCAAGCATTCTTAGGCTGCTGGCTCACGATCTGTGTGACTGACTGACTGACTGACTGACTGACGGGAGGAGGCAAGGGTAGGAAAGGAGGGACTGGAGAAGAGAAGGTGGTGAATGAAGGGAGGGAGATAAAGGAAAAGGAAGTGTTATCAGAGAGAGAGAGAGAGAGAGAGAGAGAGAGAGAGAGAGAGAGAGAGAGAGAGAGAGAGAGAGAGAGAGAGAGAGAGAGAGAGAGAGAGAGAGAGAGAGAGAGAGAGAGAGAGAGACGGAACGAAAAAAAAGATCGAGGAAAGGAATAGGGAAAAGTAAGGTAAGGTTAGGTTAAGTAAGGCGAGGAAAACGAAAGGAAAGAAAATCAAAAAATAGAAAAATAAGGCAAAAGGCAAGATTAGGAAGGGCCAAGGTAAAATAAATAAAAAGACAAACAAATAAACAAGTAAAACCCAAACAAACCAGGTAAGGTCAAACAAGGCAAGGATAATCAACAAAACACAGGTGCTAGATTCAAACAACCCTGGGCGGCGACAAGACAGTGAGCCAGCGAGCCTTCCAAACACAACAGGTAAACCAGTACATACCTTGGCCGGCTTCCTGGCTAGCACCTTGTGACATTGAGGGACCAGGTAGCGCAGAGATGCCGGGAGGGAGACCTGCAGCGGGCGAGGGATAGAGGGGACGGGGAGAGAGGAGAGAGAATAGTGTGAGTGCGTGATGCAAAGGGCTGCTGGCTGGCTATACACATCATATTGGCGTTATGAGGGAAGGTAGTGGGAAATAAATGGTTATATAAGGGAATATAGACATTACATATGGAGGAATTGGTTTGTGGGAAGATACGCATTCACAGGGAGAAATATAGATTAAGAGAACCATTAAGAAAGATATACGAAGAAAGATGGAGGATAAACAGAGGGAAATATAAGGAAGGAGAGAAAATTGGATGAGTTTATAATGAAAGGTTGCAATACATAGAGATATGTAAGGAAAATTATAAAATTTGTGTTTGTGAGTTTATGGGGAAAGATTAAGACAGACTGGAGGTGAAGAAAAGAAGGATTTAAAATTGCGATTAATAATGAAATGTCGGCGTGCATAAGGATAAATATAAGAAGACAAAATTGATGATTAATTGATGATGAAAGATGGGAATACGTGGTGAGAAATTAACGAAGATAAAACTTGATTACTTTATTATGGAAACCGAACACAGACAGACTGAAGAAAATATATATATATATATATATATATATATATATATATATATATATATATATATATATATATATATATATATATATATATATATATATATATTAATTTATAAGTTTGCTATGAAAAATGCACACAGATCGACAAGATAAATGTAAGCAATGAGATAAAAATTGACGAGTAAGAAAGATGGGAATAAAAAGAGGAAATAAGAGGAAGATAAAATTTGATGATGGTTTTAGTTTATTACGAAAAAAAAATAACAGGAAGTAATCAGAGGATTGATAAAAAAAAATAATAATAAAAAGTCGACGAGAGAATATAAGGAGATAAAAATTGATGATAATTATGAAAGATGGGCAAGAAATACGAAATGGAGACAAAATATGAAAATTAGTTTTTTTTATGAAAAATGAACACGGAATAATTAAAAGATTGAAATTAAAAAAAGGAAAAGGTCAGGTTAGGTCAGGCTGGTGGGACTTAATTTATTACGAAAGACGAACACACAAAAGAAGATGATGAAGAAGAAGAAGAAGAAGAAGAAGAAGAAGAAGAAGAAGAAGAAGAAGAAGAAGAAGAAGAAGAAGAAGAAGAAGAAGAAGAAGAAGAAGAATTATGCACGGGGACTTCAAATAAGCAGTGAGTAGTGGTGGTGATGAGAGAGAGAGAGAGAGAGAGAGAGAGAGAGAGAGAGAGAGAGAGAGAGAGAGAGAGAGAGAGAGAGAGAGAGAGAGAGAGAGAGAGAGAGAGAGAGAGAGAGAGAGAGGTCATAAGAGCAAAGATTAAGAGATGTGAAAAGGAAGTGACAGTGACAGGAAGGAAGGAAGGAAGGAAGGAAAGGCCTGAATAATCTTGAGGGATGAAGGACGGAAAGGAAGAAATGAAAGGAAAGTAAACAAAAATATCCAAGAAACACAAAAAAGAAAACTGCATTACACCCATGATTCTCTCTCTCTCTCTCTCTCTCTCTCTCTCTCTCTCTCTCTCTCTCTCTCTCTCTCTCTCTCTCACGTGGAAGCTGGAGAATTTAACGCTCCAGAGATAGTGTACAGAGAGAGAGAGAGAGAGAGAGAGAGAGAGAGAGAGAGAGAGAGAGAGAGAGAGAGAGAGAGAGAGAGAGAGAGAGAGAGAGAGAGAGAGAGAGAGAGAGAGAAATTTAAATTCAGAACCAGCCACCGCCACTTCTATTACGACCGCAGGCGCCTCTCTCTCTCTCTCTCTCTCTCTCTCTCTCTCTCTCTCTCTCTCTCTCTCTCTCTCTCGGTAACATGAGAAGGAACAATGGATTTCTCAAGGCGTGGAAGGTCGGAGAAATTGTCATCATCATCACTGCGATCATTTCTCGTTATTCCTACCAGGCAAGCCACTGCCCTGAGAGAGAGAGAGAGAGAGAGAGAGAGAGAGAGAGAGAGAGAGAGAGAGAGAGAGAGAGAGAGAGAGAGAGAGAGAGAGAGAGAGAGAGAGAGAGCATGTCAAACAATAAGATCAAGCTGTGAACGTGACGGAACAAAACTAAAGCATAAACTAAGCTGCGCATTACCAAGGATAAACAGTTGTGATGATGGAGGCAGGCAAAAAACGTACAGAGAGAGAGAGAGAGAGAGAGAGAGAGAGAGAGAGAGAGAGAGAGAGAGAGAGAGAGAGAGAGAGAGAGAGAGAGAGAGAGAGAGAGAGAGAGAGAGAGAGAGAGAGAGAGAGAGAGATATGGGGGGAAAATAATAGTGAGGGCTCACCTTGCACTCCCTCCAGGGGGTAGGGCGGGGGTCGGGGGAGGTCTGTAGCACCTTGGGGCAGGAACCCTGAGGGCGTCTGGCCCATGCCCGGCAGGAAGGAGCCGAAGGACTCCTGCAGCTGCTGCATGGCGGCCTGGCTGCGACTGATGGTGACCGAGTCCGAGGGCCCGAAGGAGCGATCGTCCGGGTCCTCGAGGTCGGACTTGATGAGGTCCTGAGGCTCGACGGCGGCCGGGACGGAGGAGCCCAGCATGTCCTCGTCCTCGGGGTAGTCCTGAGGCTCGTTCTTCACCGAGGCCGAGGAGTCCCGCTGCCCCTCGCTCAGCACCGTCTCGCTCGTGTTGTCCTCCGCGGAGTGCAGCGACGCCGCCGACCGCCGCCGCTGTCTCTTGGAGGGGGGAGGCTGGGGGAATCCCCGCTCAGGTGGGTCTCCGGGGCGCTGCCGCCCTCCTCGGGGCGCGGCGACGACCCCGGGTCAGGGGGCTCGCCCCGAGATGGGGGGAGAGCTGCTCTCATTGTAGCCCTCCGAGTCCTGTAGGGGGAGCGGGAGGGAGGGGATCAGTGAGTGAGTGAGTGAGTGAGTGAGTGAGTGAGTGAGTGTGTGTGTGTGTGTGTGTGTGTGTGTGTGTGTGTGTGTGTGTGTGTGTGTGTGTGTGTGTGTGTGTGTGTGTGTGTGTGTGTGTGTGTGTGTGTGTGTGTGTGTGTGTGTGTGTGTGTGTGTGTGAGGCTGGGCCACCAACACAAGGTTGCCGGGAAAGGAACTATCATTCTACATACTGATAAGGAGATTCCCGCCCACAAGGCCAATATGAGAGAGAGAGAGAGAGAGAGAGAGAGAGAGAGAGAGAGAGAGAGAGAGAGAGAGAGAGAGAGAGAGAGAGAGAGAGAGAGAGGAAAGTGTGCTTGCTTTTCTCTCTCTCTCTCTCTCTCTCTCTCTCTCTCTCTCTCTCTCTCTCTCTCTCTCTCTCTCTCTCTCTCTCTCTCTCTCTCTCTCTCTCTCTCTCTCATAATTGGACACAAATTTAATTAGGTTCATTCTGTTAAGTAGATGGTAAAGGATTTTGTCCTTAATTTGATTACAATTCCTTCTTTCCCCCAAACACACACGACTGTCGCCCGCTGAGTGGCTGCACTACGCAGTGTGTGTGTGTGTGTGTGTGTGTGTGTGTGTGTGTGTGTGTGTGTGTGTGTGTGTGTGTGTGTGTGTGTGTGTGTGTGTGTGTGTGTGTGTGTGTGTGCGTGCTGCATGACTAACTCTCCACATAGCGTGCTCGTGTGCATGTATAAAGAGATGTGAGAAAGCATGCCTCTCCCTCCCTCTCACACCCTACACACCTTCCACCTCACTGCCATCCACTACACTCCCTCACCCTCACCCTTACACACTGCACCACCACCACCACCACCACCATTACCACAGTGCCTCACCCTATCACTCATCCTAACCACACACGCACCCATCGTATCCTTCACCCTTCCACCTCACCCCCATTCCACTACTCTCCCTCACGCTGTAGACACCCTTACTTCCTTCCGCCAATACCTATCCTAACCCTCGCCTTGTCACTCGTACTGGTAGCCACACACGCACCCCACCCTATCCTACACCCTATCTCCTTCACCGTCACAAGGGAACACAAAGGAGAAACAAATGTCCGCTACACTTCTCGCCTGGTAATGAAAATCCTCCCTTCACTTTCATATCCTTCACCACAACACCCACGGACTCCACACACCTGCCTATCCTATCCTATCCTACACCAACAACACTTATCCTTTCTTCTTACCCCCACTGCCGTATCCTTCATCCTGATATAACCGACCCCCCTTTATCTCCACCGCCACAAGGGAACACAAAGGATACAAACACCATTTCTATCATGCCCCTTACCTCTTTTTCTTTTCCCTATCCAAACCAAGATATCACCGCCACAAG
Organism: Scylla paramamosain; assembly: GCF_035594125.1. Classification (NCBI taxonomy): domain Eukaryota; kingdom Metazoa; phylum Arthropoda; class Malacostraca; order Decapoda; family Portunidae; genus Scylla; species Scylla paramamosain. The sequence continues at coordinate 5,027,201 of NC_087190.1, forward strand.
GGAACACAAAGGATACAGATACAACCTAAACTATCTATCACCGCCACAAGGGAACACAAAGGATACAGATACAACCTGAACTATCACCGCCACAAGGGAACACAAAGGAGATACAGATACAACCTAAACTATCCCTCACCGCCACAAGGGAACACAAAGAAGATACAGATACGACCTAAACTATCCTTCAACGCCACAAGGGAACACAAAGGAGACACAAGGCCCAATCAACACCCGCCCCTCCTCACCTTTTTCTTCTCGTCCTCGGCCAGGCCTCGCACCTTCAGGGCCTCCGCCGTCTTGAGGAAGGTCGCTAGCTCATTGTGCGACACATTGACCTCCCCGTGGTACATAAAGTCCAGGATGGAGGTCAAGTTGGCGAAGGTCACATCCTTCAGGAACACTATTGGATGTTGACACGGGTTACCCTGCGCCAGGTCAAGGTCACCCAGGAGCAGGAGGAGGAGGATAGGTCAAACGAGGTCAGAAAGAAGAAGAAGAAGAAGAAGAAGAAGAAGAAGAAGAAGAAGAAGAAGAAGAAGAAGAAGAAGAAGAAGAAGAAGAAGAAGAAGAAGAAGAAGAAGAAGAAGAAGAAGAAGAAGAAGAAGAAGAAGAAGAAGAAGAAGAAGAAGAAGAAGAAGAAGAAGAAGAAGAAGAAGAAGAAGGTCATGATGAGGAGAGGTATGAGGAGACAATCAGGTCAAAGGTCAAGAAGAGGAAGACGAGGAGCCGTAGAAGAGGGCAAAGAAGAGGAAGCAGGCAAGGAGGAGGAGGAGGAGGAGGAGGAGGAGGAGGAGGAGGAGGAGGAGGAGGAGGAGGAGGAGGAGGAGGAGGAGGAGGGAGGGAGGGAGGAAGGAGAAAAGTTATATTTGATTAGTTACATTTCTAGTTACGTAATCTCTCTCTCTCTCTCTCTCTCTCTCTCTCTCTCTCTCTCTCTCTCTCTCTCTCTCTCTCTCTCTCTCTCTCCACTATCATTCACCATGCCCTCGTATTTCATGCATTCACTTCAATACATAACATTTCTTCCCTCAAGTTTGCTATTTTTTACAAACTATTCATCCACTCCGTTACTCATCACACGACTCCTCTCACACATGCATACACACGCAAACAAGTGTGTGTGTGTGTGTGTGTGTGTGTGTGTGTGTGTGTGTGTGTGTGTGTGTGTGTGTGTGTGTGTGTGTGTGTGTGTGTGTGTGTGTCGCCCAGCTAGCCACAGTCCACCACCGTGCTGTTGTGGTTGGTAACTCACACATTCCTTGTCTCCACTTTCCACCTCCTTACTTTATCAAGGTTTTCGTCTATCTCCCATTTTTTATCATCTTGTTTTTTGTTCCCCTGCATTCATAGTAGTTTTGTATTATTTGTTTTATCAAGCACAACAACAACGACGTCTATCTGCGCACTGGTGATAAATGATAAGTCTGCTACTCTTTTGTCTGTAAGTTACCTTCAGTTATCAGTAAAGTGTGTGTGTGTGTGTGTGTGTGTGTGTGTGTGTGTGTGTGTGTGTGTGTGTGTGTGTGTGTGTGTGTGTGTGTGTGTGTGTGTGTGTGTGTGTGTGTGTGTGTGTCTCTCTCTCTCTCTCTCTCTCTCTCTCTCTCTCTCTCTCTCTCTCTCTCTCTCTCTCTCTCTCTCTCTCTCTCACTACTAAAAGGAAAGCAAAATAAAAAAAACAACAAACACACCCAAAATAATAATAATAATAATAATAATAATAATAATAATAATAATAATAATAATAATAATAATAATAATAACAATAATAATAATAAATAACTTGCCAGTACTCACCTTAAGCAAACTTCTGAAGTATGGACTACAGGCACTGAGGACCATCTTGTGGGCTTTTATCTGGCGCCCTTCACAAGCCAGCGTGATGTCAACGAAGTCTTCATCGTCTCGCAGCGACTCGAAGGCGGTAGTTATGTTGGAGTGAAAATTGTTCCAGCGAAGACAAAACTGCTGGTCTGCCCCCATCCTCTCCCCCTCCACCTTTGTATACTATCTGCAGGGGCGACAAGAACGAGAGGCGTGCTGTAGTGGTGGTGGTGGTGGTGGTGGTGGTGGTGGTGGTGGTGGTGGTGGTGGGATAGTAATAGTAGTAGTAGTAGTAGTAGTAGTAGTAGTAGTAGTAGTAGTAGTAGTAGTAGTAGTAGTATAGTAGAAGTAATAGTAAAGTGGTGGTGGTGGTGGTGGTGGTGGTGGTGGTGGTGGTGGTGGTGGCGACGTCACAAGAATTCGTTACAAGTGCAATATTTTAGTGAAGCCCCAGCAAGTCCCACAAGAGCAATATTCGGTGCAGAATAATTCTCAAACGATCACTATAATCACGAAAATTTCCTTCAACGCCTCAATAATCTCCACAAGAGGCAATTCAGTGTGCAGAGTGCCTGTTGAACCATCACTAAAACCACGCAAATCACCCGCAAAACACCAATAATATGCACAAGACCCCGTTCAAAGTGCAGAGTGCTTATTAAACTACCACTATAAATCATGACAACCGCATTCAGACCCTCACTCACTTCCACCAGAGCCGAAGTGCAGCACGCTTGTTAAACTACCACTAAAACCACCACATTTCCCTTCATGACCCCAGTAATTTCCACCAGAGCCAGTTAAAAGTGCAATGTTTTTAAACTACCACTAAAATCATGAAAACCTTAAACTTCCACTAAAGCCTGGTAAGTCAAGAAAATACTAAAACTCTTGAGAATGTGAATCTCTCTCTCTCTCTCTCTCTCTCTCTCTCTCTCTCTCTCTCTCTCTCTCTCTCTCTCTCTCTCTCACTCAGCTGTGACAATAAATCATGCGCAAGTCACAATTTTCTCCAAGTGAACAAGCTACTAAATATTTCCTGCTCCTCACTTTTACTCAAATATAACTGGTTCGCTCAGCCCTCCCTGCTATCACTGCTAATTTACTATCACCACTCCCTTTTTTCTTTTTCTTTTTCTTTACTCTTCCTGTTCGTAGCTTCTTCATTGTTATCCCGTGTATCATGAAAGGCTGATCTTTTTTTCGCTCTTTCTCTTCTTTTCATTTCAATTTTGTTTCTTTGCTTAATATTCAACATAGGCATACATCATTCTTTATAATTACCATCTACAGTAAAGGCAACAAATTTAAGTGATCTTTATTAATAATTTTATAAATGTCTTACTACGTTTTTTTTTTTATTATTTATTTAACAGTATTGTAACACTATACAGATCATCATTTTCTTCCTTTTTGCTTTTATTTGCTAATTTGATGACGTGCAAATATGTTAAATTTTACCTTATGAAGCTTTTATTTATCATTATTTTTTTCAATTATTAAGCAGTACAGTAACACAACAGACATGCATCTTCATTCTTTGCTCTTCTTTGCTAACTCAATAAAACTCGTGCAAGTCATTGTTACATTTCATTTTACTGAGCTTTTAATTATTATATTGTTAACCTTTTATGTATCTTTACCAAGCAGTGCTGTCACACTCAACAGAAATATATCTTTCTCTCAGCTTTTCTTCACAAATTTTACAACCAAGGTGTAAATCAGTGTTAGAAGTTTTTATCTATTTTATTATTATTATTTTTTCATCAAGCAGTAAGACTCAACAGAAACATATCTTTCCTTTGCTTTTCCTCACCAGCTTGACAACAACATGCAAGCCACTCCTATTGTATGCCTTATTAATGCGCTGTACTGAGGCTCCCCACCAGTATTAGGAAGCTATCACCACTTAGAAACAACCCTTTATAAACAAGACATGTTATTTTTCTTTTCCTTATCTTATTGCTGTAGCGGACTGAGACACACCGCCAGTATTAGGAAGGTATCATCACTACATTACCATTATTACTTATTACTATTATCATTCAACGTTAAGCGTGTTAGGAAAGGTATCATCATTGAGAAAACAACGCGTGATATTTTTCTTCCTTCTTTTTCTTTTTGTTATCTTATTGTGGTGTAGTGAAAGACTCCCCTCCTCGCCAGTATTAGCAAGGCATCATCACTACACCACCTGCTCTCTGCGCTGCTCCACAAATATCAAAGTCTCTATTCGTATCGGCATTACTGTCACTTCTGATGTGCCTTTGACTCAATCTAGTTTAGCTGTTGACTATACTCACCATCTATTATTGCCTCTAAATCTCGTCATTTGTATCTATTATGGCTCTCCAAATCTATCATGTAAATTTTATAACTATATTTTTAAACATAACGTAAGGGAAACACCCACACTCTCTCTCTCTCTCTCTCTCTCTCTCTCTCTCTCTCTCTCTCTCTCTCTCTCTCTCTCTCTCTCTCTCTCTAACCTACAACACAACAGGAATCTAAAGTGACCTAAACCCAGTGAAGTCTGACCTTTCTCACCTTGCCTAACCTAGCCTAACCTGGCCTGACTCCACGTGGCGAGGTAATACCAGTCTATGAGGTGTGACCAGTGCTCCCATACCCCTGTCTGCCCTAATTCCACCCCTCCATCCCCTGCCTGCACTCTGCCTCCCTGCCTCCCTTCTACTCGAGAGGCGTTACGTGGCTGGAAAAAGGTCGCATGGCCCAGTGTTTGAAAGGTGCTTCAGTCTTACACAAGCTCAGTTCATGTTTCTTAATATCACACACAAGAAACACATAAATGAATAATAATTAATTACTTATGGTGCTTGGTGTCTCTCTCTCTCTCTCTCTCTCTCTCTCTCTCTCTCTCTCTCTCTCTCTCTCTCTCTCTCTCTCTCTCTCTGTTATATAAGGCTATATTAAAAAAAAAAAAAAAACGACGAAAATAACAAGCAAACATTGATTCTGGTAAGTCATCCACGCCAAGAACGGCCTTCCTATTGTTCTGCTGACGTTTGAAAGCAATCTAATGCACAACAAAGCAATAGTAAAACAAAGCATTAGTCAGGTTAGATAAGGAAGGTTACCCAAGCTGTACACAAGCCCAAGCAACTTAAAGACTGATTTTATCCTCCCAATTTCTCTATAGCCATCAATTATCACACACCTTCCTAATGTGTCTACACAAATAATTCAATTAAACGTTGGATAAACTCCTTTCTAAATGTACTAACTAAACACTCCTTCCCAATCTCTATACATGCAATCTAAGAATTTATCACGCTCCGTCCGCTCTTACCCAATCCCTTCATGCATTCAAACATATTCACTAGACGCTGCATACTCCTCCTATCTCTGTACATTCTAATGTATTAACTAAGCCCCACACTCATTCCTAGTCTTTATATATTCAAACACAACTATCATTATCTTCCCTGATTCAAGTACATCACCCTTCTCTCCTCTATATAATCAAATACATCACCCTTCTCTTCTCTATACATTCAAATAAACCTTCTCTTCTCTATACATTCAAATAAACGTTCTTCTCTTCTCTATATATTCAAATACACCTTTCTCTTTTCCCTAATTCAAATACTGTACATCATTTTTCTCTTCCTTTATATATACAAACACACCAACCACACCACCCTTCTCTTCCCCCCCCCCCACACACACACACGAGGCAAGGCAAGCAGTGAAGCCAGCAGCGGGAGAATACTTTCCTATCACTCCCTGGCAGCGTTCGGTTATTGAATCTCTTAAGGTAAAATAGTGAGTAAGGTGATAGTGCCCGCGGCCACACCCTCCCTTGCCTTGCGTCACCCCGCCCCGCCCCGCCCCACGAGGACAGGCAGGCAGGCGACGCGACCACTTCTACTGATTCTTTTCTCTACTCTTTGCTTTCCAATCACTCGAAGCCTCTCGTGACGCACTTGAGACGCTGGTGACGACTGGGTGAGGGACAGAGACACTGGGAGACAGACAGTGTTACATTGATAGCTGTAGTAGTAGTAGTAGAGAGAGAGAGAGAGAGAGAGAGAGAGAGAGAGAGAGAGAGAGAGAGAGAGAGAGAGAGAGAGAGAGAGAGAGAGAGAGAGAGAGAGAGAGAGAGAGAGAGAGAGAGAGAGAGAATCGCTTTGGATATATTCGGTGATTATTAAACAATGACACTAAAAGAATCTCCCTTTCGACACACACACACACACACACACACACACACACACACACACACACACACACACACACACGAGCACACAGCAAGTTGAAATCTACAGGAAACACTTGGCATGACGAAACAACACAGCGAATACCAACACAACGGATCCTTTCACCATTATACTTATTGATCTATTTATTTATCTTTTATGGAAGGGTCTGGCCTAGGGCAAATGAAATTAAATGAAAATAAATAAATAAATAAATAAGTAAATAAATAGCAAACTGAAAAAGCAAGAAAACTAATAAAGAACATAAACGAAAATAAAAAGCTAAATAAAACTAATAAAATAAAATACTTAAAAATCAGAAACAATAATAAAATAAAAAGCAAATGAACATATAAAAAAAACGAAAATAAAAACATAATTAAATGCTAAACCAGACAGAAAAACAAACAACAAACAAACAAACGAACGAACAAAAGGCCACAAGCATCCAACAAGCCTGACATTTCACCCACCACACCATTACAAGCCCCAGTGGTTCACCAAATGACACACCCCCACAACAACAAGTCAAGCACGGACACTGACGTAACTGGGCATAACGTGAGTACTGTGGGCATTAACCTGCTGCTCTTAAATGTTATGCCACCCTAGTGTACCCTTCTATGCCCCACCCAAGTCACGTGTCACTGGGCATGGCATGGGTACAGTGGGCGTCACTGCCATGCCCTCCTAGTCTACTCTAACATACTCATATTACTGGGCATAGCATTGCATTCATTTACTGTACCTACTGCTATGCTCTCCTAATCCTAGTCTATCCTATCATGCCCCTATCCAAAAGTTAATGGGCATGAACTGGGTAAGTGTGGGCATCGTCTACTGTTCTTGCTTTGTTAATCCTAGTGTCCAAAACCCACTTGTGTATTACTGAACTTGACCCAGTGTGGGTGACGGTGGCATGGGGGTGGCAGGCACTGGTCACTGTTCTGCTTCTCCCAGTCTACCCTTCCATGCCCCATCCAGAACGGTCACTGTACAGAATGACTCGCCTTACTTAACGACAGTGTGCTGGAAGGCTTCACTGTAACGATGACAAGGTACAATGACTTCCCTTACTGAACGACACTTGTTTGCTGGAAAGCTTAACTGTAACGATGACTGGGTATAACAACTAGCTTTACTGAACGACACTCGTTAGCTGGAAGGCTTCACTGTAACGATGACAGGATATAACGACTAGCTTTACTGAACGACACTCGTTAGCTGGAAGGCTTCACTGTAACGATGACAGGATATAACGACTAGCATTACTGAACGACACTTGTTAGCTGGAAGGCTTCACTGTAACGATGACAGAGTATAACGACTAGCTTTACTGAACGACACTCGTTAGCTGGAAGGCTTCACTGTAACGATGACAGGATATAACGACTAGCTTTACTGAACGACACTCGTTAGCTGGAAGGCTTCACTGTAACGATGACAGGATATAACGACTAGCTTTACTGAAGGACACTTGTTTGCTGGAAGGCCTCACAGCAACGACTAATCACCATAACAACCTGGTGCTTATTGCTAAACGACCTAATGCCTGGTTTGCTGAAAGGTCTCACTGTAACGACTATCAAGCAAAACAGTGACCAGTTTACTGAAAGGCCTCACTAAAGGCCATCAGATGTAACAACCTGGAGCTTACTGCCAAACAACCCATAATGACCAGTTAGCTGAAAGGCTTCACTGTAACAACCATTTCATATAAGTACTTTCTATCAAACAACTCATAACGACCTGAGTTCACTACAAGGCTTCATGAAAGACCGACAGATGCAACAACTACTTCACTAAGGGGCCTCACTGAAACGACCACTGGGTGCAACAATCCAGCACTTATTGCTGAAAGGTTTGTATAACGATCCTTTTAGCCACAATGCCTCGCTGTAACGACCATGGGATATTACAACCTGGTACTGAACCTAATGACTGATGTAACAACCAAGTTCACTGTCATGTCAAGGCAGGGTAGTTACTGTAATGGTTCACACAAGGCACCATGTCTGCTAAAAAGGTTTTGCTGTAAGGAGACTAACAACCACTGGATGTAACAATCTACTGAACAACCTACTGCTTATTACTGAACGACTCCTCTAACATATACACCAACCACAACTATAAATATAAAACTCAATGACAAGCAACACACCTAACAACCTTGCACCTACCAATGAACAACTAGCCTTACTTAACGACCTGCTAGTTATTAATGACTTAACAGGGACCTACAGCCAAGCAACTCATAATGACTCAAGATCACTCAAAGGCCTCTCACTGTAACAACCACAAGATATAATCACAGCCTGGCATTTGTCACAGTCAGCTCGTTACTGTGACCCCTAATGACAACACCTTTCCTTCACTAACACAGTACAATCACAAGTACTTTTGACACCTCTCCCTCTCACTTCATTAAATGTTATACTACTGACAATACATTTTCCTTCGCTACTGAAATAAAACTGGCACTGTAATATTGTTATCTTCCCATTTCACTACGAGAGGGAATAAGACCGAGATGATTACAGGAAAGCAAGGACACTAAACAAAATAATGGTAATAATGATGATAAACAGGTAGCAACAAAGACTTAATATGTGTTGTGGGAAAATTTTTGAGTGTACTGTAGGTAGTCCTGTGAATGTAGGTTTGGATACAGACAAGGAAGTAGTGAATATGGAAACTGCTGGGTAGGATGTACATTACTGCAGTATGTTTATGAGCATTACATTAATCATGCTTATATCTTCAACACTGGATCTCATGATTATTTCCAGCAGTTCAACATTAATTACGTTTCTACAAGTATTATTTTCTTACTTGTGCATATATTTAAAAAAAAAAAAACAATAAAATCATGAAAATACACACCTGGTAACCCTAACAAGCTCCACTAAGGCTTACTGAAAGTGGGTGATGAGAGAGCAGAATGTTTCAAGAATACAGACCTCAAGCAAAACATTAAACACTAAGGACCAAATTCTGAAACACCTGTGCTGCACCTCCACTACTTTCAAAACGCTCTAATTGAAGCTACACAGGTTTTCAAGAGTGTTTTTACTGCTCGTGACAGATTAGCACGACTTCTTCACTATGAAAAGGAGAAACACTCTTGAGAACCAGGCCAAACATTTCTGTGTGGTCTTGGAAACTAGTGGTGAGAGATCAGTGTTCCTGAATACTGGCCTGAGTGTGTGGCAGGTTCAGTGACAATGACATGACGTGACATGACCAAGGAACAAAGGAACTAGTGACCTCGGTGGTAACATGCACACAAAATAACACATTATCCTTGCCTTTTTTTTTATCTAAACTTGTGTGTCTTTACAGGTAACTTCCTACTAGTAACAAGGCGTAACTGTGCACGGCCTGAGTATACACGACAAAAGAACAAAATAACTAGGATAATTATAATGATTACAGTGATGCACACTACGTCATAATTACATCCTAACCTTTTTTATCTAGGCTGGTGTGTTTATTTGGCTAACTTTCACTGGTGCTGACTTAACTATGCATGGCCTGAGTGTATAGAACAAAAGAACTGAATTTTAATGGCTGTAAGGAACTCCCCGGGCCTTTTATAATATCCAAGCCTCTCTGTATAGGTACATATGGGTTCCCTTCAATCAGTACTGACTTAACTGTGTGTGGTTAAAAGAACAAAAGAACTAGTGAATTTAATCAATATAAGGGGCTTGCAGGGTATAATATACTAGAATTTCTAAATATATATCAGTGCACCTTGATGTGGGTTACTTTTGATTGGTATTGACTTAAATGTGCATGGCCAAAGTGCACAGAACAAAAGAACTTGAGTAATTTTAATGGTTAGGAGGAAAGTAATGGGAATCTTGTAATCTCCTAGTCTTTCTGAATATGTTTGTGTATGTGTATGCTTCTGCCACTAGCAAGACTAATTACAATGCTCTGAACAAAGGAACAAGTGCAATTTCTATGCTTTCAAGTTAAACATGAGGCATTCCACTTCCTGCAATCAATTTTTACGTATGCTGGTGTATAAATGTACAAAAGTCTTCCCTCTCTTTCAAAGGTTCAAGTCCTAAGAAAGTGACAACTTTCAGCTGAATTAATTAATTTCAAAACAGGTTGGTCATGGAAAGCTGGTGTACCATCACAACCCTCTGCCTCATCCCTAAGCTTCTACACGAGTCTATTCAGCTTGAGTCATGTGTATGTGCTTCTGTAATACTGCAAGCTACTTCCTCCTCCTCCTCTGTTCACCTGACCTTCAAGGCACTTCCTTCTACTACACTCTTCAGGCCAGTGCACACTACAGGGACAGTCACACTCAGGACATGGTCTAATCAGTCACATACTACATGCACATCATCAATGGGGACTGTGAGCACCAGTGTGAATACTTCCAGTGAAATGCATGTAATAACACGTGAACAGACTGTGACTACTGTGCCTTGAGTGTGACCGTCCCTATGGAGTGCATTGACCTTTAAGGTGCCTAAAGAATCCTTAAATCTTTCTGAGCACCTAATCCTTGCCCTGACCTTTGCTCTACACCTCATGCAATATCTTGTATGGTACTGTGACCTTTACCTTGTGCTTACTTTAAGGTGCAGCTGCTTGTTTAATCTCCCTAAGCCTTCTTTTGATTCCCTGCACAGCTTCACCCTCTCCTAAGCTCAGAGGGGATTTGGTCTTAGGTGTAACTGTTCAGTGATAAATGTTATTTTTTTTCTACTGAGGCCTCAAGTAAATACCAAAGTAAATGTGTGATTATGACAGTGGTGGTGGTGGTGGTGGTAATTCTTCATCTAAGCTTGACTTTTTCTTCCTGAGATTAATGTGATGGCCACAACATACAACAGCAACATACATTTTTTCCAGCAGTTTCTATATTCACTGCCACTTCCTTGTTTTTATACAGACCTAACAAGACAAGACTACCTAAAGTACATTTAAGAATTTCTCCACTGCACATTTCAAGTCTATTTGCTGCTGCCTGTTTATCAGAGCCCAAGAAATGATGTGTAATGAATCAACTAAAGCACTTCTAATAAAGAGCCAACATGAATAATCAAAGCACTACTCAACACACTAACTAGTCATTCTCACACCTCATGACCACTCACCCACACAATGCTGCCAAGGAACTGACTGGACTAACTAACCCACACAACCACCAATTTTCACTCTTCAATACCTCTCTAAAAACAATTTGCCAAAACTTATTCCCCAAAGTTCTATTAGATTAAATGCCGTGTACTTCTTGAAATTTTTAACAAAGGAACTACACACCCAGAAGACTACCACGCAGTACTCCACCTATTCCACCCCCTCCGTACCACAGGATCACTTGCCGTCACCTACAAGTAAACAACCAAACAAAATGAAGATGATCAGCAAACAATTTCACATAACTAGCCTGATGAAAAAATAAAGACACAAATTACAATTACAAAAAACAACCATTTTGTTTTTTCCCCCTTACAAAATATTACAAAACCATCTCCATTTGACATCCCTACTTTCCCTTACAACATCCATATATAAAAAAACATCCTTATATTCTCCCTTCCTCTTACTACCACTCACATGTCTCCTTATACCCACTCACCACACCTACACATCCTCCTGCTCCTCCTCATCCTCTTCTTCCACTCGTTCTCTCACAATTACTTAACTCAAGCCTAACAAAATACAATCTGCTTTATTTATTTCCATCCATGGTAGGCCAGAGTAGCTACACAGCACCAGGCCTGCATCAGTACTAAGAGAGAACAAAAGCCATCTTCACTTATCACCCCTACCTTCCCTTACAAAATGCTTATGGAAGAAAAAATAAATTAAAAAAATAAAAAATACTGGTCAGCCAAAAATACAAAATCATACAGCAGTCTCAGTACTAATAGAGATACAGGTACAGTGTGTATCTTCCCTGGGGCAGCCTTGATGTGGAGAGCTACAGGGCGGGGAGTTTCAATCTGGCAGACCAATGCATGCACTCGTAAAGTCTAATAGAACATACTATAGAGGCATCCAAACCCTATAGAGATATATTAACTGGTGGAATTCCCTGCACTTATAAAGAATTGTATGTGAATCTATACTCTCACTCTCTCTCTCTCTCTCTCTCTCTCTCTCTCTCTCTCTCTCTCTCTCTCTCTCTCTCATAACTATTGATCATACTATTTTGTGGGGCTAAATTTCCTTCCTATCTTTCTAATAACTATTCAAATTTCTATCCCCCCTCTCTCTCTCTCTCTCTCTCTCTCTCCCTCTCTCTCATGGCTATTGATAATTCTGTATTGCAAAACTTAATTCTTCTTTCTAATAACTATTCAAATTTCTCTCTTTCTTTCTCTCTCTCTCTCTCTCTCTCTCTCCCATGGCAACTGGTAATTCTAATTCCCCTCAACAGTCTTTCATATCTCTCTCTTTTACTGATATCTAGTCAAATTTCTATCTTTTTCTTATTGTCTTCTGAATCTCCCTCACTCTCATTCCCTTACACATAAAAATAAATATCACACACACACACACACACACACACACACACACACACACACACACACACACACACACACACCTTTACATCAGATATGCAAATGTGGGCAGAGAGAGAGAGAGAGAGAGAGAGAGAGAGAGAGAGAGAGAGAGAGAGAGAGAGAGAGAGAGAGAGAGAGAGAGAGAGAGAGAGAGAGAGAGAGAGAGAGAGAGAGTATGGGTTTCAAGTACCAAGCCAACAATGACTACATGTGGCAATCAGAGAGAGAGAGAGAGAGAGAGAGAGAGAGAGAGAGAGAGAGAGAGAGAGAGAGAGAGAGAGAGAGAGAGAGAGAGAGAGAGAGAGAGAGAGAGAGAGAGAGAGGTGTAATTTGAGGCACTGACTGACTGACTGACTGACTAAACTTCCCACACCTGACTGATTGACTGACCAAATTCCCCACACCTGGCTGACTGACTGACTGACTAAACTTCCCACACCTGACTGACTGACTGACTAAACTTCCCACGCCTGGCTGACTGACTGACCAAATTTCCCACACCTGACTGACTGACTGACCAAACTTCCCACACCTGACTGACTGACCAAACTTCCCACACCTAAAGGACTGATTGACCAAACTTCACACAACTGACTGACTAAACTTCTCCACATCTGACTGAGTGACTGACTAAGTTTCCCAAACCCGACTGACTGCAAACTTTCCAATCTGGAAGACTAAGCTTTCCACACCTGTGACTGACTACAAAACTTTCCACATCTGACTGACTGACTAACTAAAACTTTCCAAACCTGACTCACTGCCTGAACAACCCACATCTGACTCACTGAGACAACAAAACTTTCTACAACTATCAAAACTAGCTTGCATTACCACCCTGCCACACCAAACCAAACCAAACCTAACCCTAGCACATCTAATTCACAAAACACAACCACATTACTGCCTGACTGACTAGCACACCTGACTACCCACATCTCCACATCTCTCCTCCTCCCACTTCCCCCAGGCAGCCCCACCAGCCCCTGCCCCACCAGTACCACCAGTCCCAGTCTCTACAAGCAGCTATCGGTCTGGGCCGCAAGTGACATTTGCATATCTCGAAGGCAACATCTAATTTGGGCAAAACGGACGCAATCAATAAATAATCAATGCATAAAAAACAGAGTAGGACATGTGAATGATAACTCCCTCGCCTCTCTCTCCTTCTGCAGGAACACATACAAACATACACACACACACACTGAAATGGAAAGAAATATTACTGTACCTAACACAAACACAACAGGGAAATATACAAAATGTTACATCCTTATCTACTTTTTTTCTCTCTCTCTCCTTCTTACACCTTCCCTTACAAGCAGTGACACTTCCCCTCCACCCCCCCACTAAAAAAAAAAAAAAAAAAAAGGTGAAAAAAGATAAAAGCCAGGAAAAAAAACACTTTTACATTGAGCCTCTGCATAAAAAGTAGGTGTAAAAAATAACCCGTTTCTTTCACCTGTGCACAAATTGCCTCTAATCTACCTTTAAATTCAACCACATGTATAAGTAAATTGGATAATTGCACCTGAACTACCATTACATTATTTTTATGGGTGGTTGGTGAGGGATGGACCAGCCTGCCACACTGTAGAGTTAGTACTGATAGCAGAACCTCTACGCTCCACTCCAATCACCTTGTCCTTATCTGCCCTGCTATCAATATATTCATCAATTACCTAATGGACTTGTCTTTTTCTTTACTCTGACATACTCACATTTATCACAAGAACTATTGCCATTTTCTGAGCCAGGTTGCTTATGTTTCTGGCTAAAACTGAATTATGATTACCACAGACATTACCAAAGTCACCTAAAGGGCAGATCTGTCATCAAATTTTCACCACTCCTAATTAAATCCATATTATAACATATAACATTTTAAAATTATAAAATTCCAAACATCAAGTAGAAATATTAGTCAGCATTGCCTTGAAACCAGAAAGATGGACTTACCAAACTCTATTGCACAACAACATAAATATGAAGTGACCACAAAACACACTCAGTCCTGGTTCTCTTCCTTCCCCTTCCCAATCCAGTTATTCCCTTCCTCTTCCCTCACACCTACCCCCTTCCATCCCTCTGCTGTTATAAAATAATAGAGTACTACTCCTCTTCCTTCCCCTTCCCACTCCTCCATTGTTAAAAAAAAATAATATAGCAGTCCCCATCTTCCTTCCCCTTCCCACTCCTATTCTCCTCCCCTTCCCTCACACACCTACCTCCTCCCATCCCTCTACTAAGAACATAAAAGGCTAACTTCCCCAGCAGACAAACCAAATTAAATTGATCATCTATGCTCCTAGGCCTGAGAATATTATCCTGCATCAAATAAAAACCCTTACATACACTCTATAACTGACAGAATAAAACCAGTCAACACTAAACTAACAACCTTAAACTCAAACTGGCAGAATATGACTAACTTCCCTATCATTCCACCACTGCACACTCAACCAATAACCTTTAAACTCAAACTAACACAATGACTAACACTCCTATCATTTCACCACTACATTAACTAACAACCTTTAAAACAACGTCTTACTTGCAGAATGAGACTGGCTCTTTCATTCCACTGGGGCAGACTAATCAAATATGCTCCCACTACTGGCAGCACAAGATCCATCACTCATTACTACAAACTAATCAAAAAATTTCCTACAGCAGTGACACCAACTTTCCCACCCCTGTGCACAAACTCTGCTAAATCCACCAAAATATACTTTCCTATCAATCCACTATAACATAACTAAGCCAACATAATCCTACAAAAAAAGAGAACCAGACAAACTTTCCTTATTTCCCTGCCCTCAACAACCATAACTCGACTCGGCAAGTAACCAGCTACTGACAGACCCCCACACAACTGGTGGTATACACACACACACACACACACACGAAACACCAACACTACCTCCACACTAATGACCTCAGGTGGGTGTTATGTAAGCTCGTAAAACCTAAATATATATGCTTAATCGTTTCACATTCACATAAACACACACTACTATGCTAAATTATGTAACCCTTAAAGAACCTAGCAATTCAACATGAAATACTCTCAATATTCCTTACCACTTAGTACCTAACCTAACAATTTCATGCTTAATTCTCACACATTCCCAGAAACACACACTGGTACGCTAAGTTATGTAACCTTTGAGAGCCAAACAATTTAACACTAAACACAAATATTCCCTAACACTCACTACCTAACAATTTAACAGCAAGCACTAATATTCCCTCCCCGTACCTAACATAACAATTTCACACCTCACCCTAGCACTCACTCGCTCGCTCCCTAAGTCCCGCACAAAACACTATAATCCCTTTACACAGGGCCTCAACCTCCCCTCTACCCGCCTCCCTCCCCCACCTCGCCTCCCAGCAAGCCCCTCCAAGCCACCCCACGCCACGCCACGCCACGCCACGCCAAGCCACACCCTCCCTGTAGCACCCATACACACCACACATGCAGCTATAAATAAAGAAACCGAGATATACCAGCTACCACCACACATCCGGTTAAGAACACCATACCCGTCATCACCACACCACCAGTCCGGTTAACTATGGTAAGGGTACACCATAACCACATCCGGTTAAGCGAGGTGCACCGCAAATCCGGTTAACCAAGTGCACGGGCAGCCACACATCCGGTTAACACAAACAGGTAAATCACAGGTAACTAAACACTAGATATTTGTGTAACCATCTTCACAGGTATATCACAATGAAGTAAAGATAAAAGAAATTGAAATGAAGTGCGTGATACAACATGGCAAAGTGTGTGAGGTAAGTTAACTCACGTGAAATCAGCAAGGGAGAGCGAGTGAGAAGTGTGAGAGAGGAGCGCGTTAGGAAGTTGCAAGACCAGGCAGCACGTGAAGGAAAGACGGCAGGAGGGAGAAAAATAACCGATTCATCACAAAGAAATCACTGCGCGTCGGTTACTTTCACACACACACACACACACACACACACACACACACACACACACACACACAAGAATCAGAAGCAAACACATGCAAAACGCGAAAGCCTTAAAGTATAAAACCCAAAAACCCGGTATAAGTTTAAGATACTACGGAAGAAATATTAAAGTACAAAAAAAAAAGGAAGTTTGGGGCTTAATGTGTTAGTCTAACAAGCCACGGGAAGCCTGAGGGGGAGAACTGACTCACATTACTGGCTGGAGCATGAACAGCTCGACCGACACCGCAGGAAGACAAGTTTTTTTCTCTTTCTCGTTTTTCTAAGTCGCGCTCTCGTCAGTCACCAAACACGCGGATTCAGATTCTCACAAAGTCCATATGTGAGACAAAACAGCGGCACCGTGGACAGGCGGCGGCGTGGGCAAGAACATCACGGAGGGGGTAACAGCAGCAACACGAGGAGGAGGAAGAGTAGCAGGCGAAGTAGCAGGCGAAGGAAGATGAGGTGGTGGTGGTGGCGGCGGCGGTGGCCAGACCCAGACAAAGACGCATGACTCTCTACACCATAAAC
Source organism: Scylla paramamosain (assembly GCF_035594125.1). NCBI lineage: Eukaryota > Metazoa > Arthropoda > Malacostraca > Decapoda > Portunidae > Scylla > Scylla paramamosain. Next base: position 5,044,299 of record NC_087190.1, read on the forward strand.
CACAGCGCCAGCCCGCCCGCCGCCTACTTAATACTTATCACAGCACAACACACGCGCCAACCCGGCTCTCCACGCGTACAAATATACAAAGTCCCTGCTGCACTGCGTTAAAAGGTACAAAAAGACGCGCTCACGCCGGCCAGCCTGTCGCGTTCACCTCCGCCAGAGTAATAAATTAAGACGGACCGGCCCGCGGGATGTGGCCGGGAGGCTGCCTAAGAAATGGACGCCTTTCGCTCTTTCTTTGTCCCAGCGGCGGCGGCGGCGGGACCCACCAAAAGATGCCATCACCACCAGCCCCACCACACCTCTCTCTCCACCACAAATAAAGCCCACCACCACACCTCGCTTCCTGCACCCTCGCCCTCGCCGCCCACGCCTCCTGCAGGGCCAGTCCTCCTCCCAGGGGCGTTTAACAGACGGGGCAAAGGGCGTAAGTTAAGACGGGGACATAAAATAACTCGCCTGCAACTCTTCCCGCGTCCCTCCCGGCAACGGGCGCCGCCAAACACCCGAATCCCGGAACACCTCACCCAAACTTCCTTTTTCCCCTTAAAAACCCCACTAATTCCCTAAAACACGGGCCCAAATGCACGCCAGGCCGACCCCCGCGGATAACTCAGCTATGGGCACACCTAAGGGGCGCGGACAGGGCGTAGGGCCGGAGCTACGGGGGGAAATAAATCATACTCACATATCACAGCCAGACAGGAACGTGCAAATGGCGGGAACGAGCGGGCGTGACGCGGCCGTGACGTCATCAATCAATACCGCCCAGGGACTGCACCTTTCAAACACAACTATTTTTACTTATCTACCACATCTAAATTATCATAAAAGGCATAGATAAAATATGCTCTATCCTCCATCGTACTTATCTGATGTTTCTATGCTCTCAAAACAGGGACTGAATGCGTGTTTCTGATCTTTCATGAATTTGAATGCCGTTATTTAACGTTTTCATATCAGCTATATGGGATGATATAATATATTTAGCTTTTGTATAGGATGAATAATGCTTTCAAATAATGTTCTTGAAAAGATTCCTGACGGTTGAGAGTACGGCGGGAGTTTTGAAAGGTGTCTTACTCTTCTGGCGGGCTTTTCGAAGTACTAATTGTCGCCATGCAACTTATTTCAGGACAATATTTTCCTTTTACATGGGTACATCTCCTCTCACAACAATCCCATATTAATCTGAATGGCTAAGACAAACTAATCTAGTGCACGTGCAGCCATACAGAATGCTATAGCTTAGTTTTTTTTTGCGGTGCTGCAAAGTTCCTACATAAGTTTCCACAACCCACTTTAATATGACGCGCGCTTTTTGAAACTGAAAAAAAAATATAAAAAGAAAATTCCCCCCCCTAGATCCTGCGTTCATTGGCTTTACACGTCTTCCAGTTAACTCTACATTGTCTTTTTGCCCACCAGTGTCTTCACAATGGTCACCAAGGAATACGTAATCAAATTGCATACGAGAATGATAGATTAAGTATTTCTTAATATTTTACGTGTTTTTATTTCTAGAGTTTCCTTATGTTTATTTTTTTCTTTCTTTCTTTATTTATTTTTTTTTGTGAACTGATTTTTCCTTTCCAATAATATATCGTGTGCTTCCATACACACACACACACACACACACACACACACACACACACACACACACACACACACACACACACACAATGAAAATAAAATTTAAAGCTTCATTCATGAAAAATACAGAAGAGCTTAAGAAAATACATATTATTTTATTTATTTATAAATATGATAATATTTATAAAATAAATATTATCATATTTATTTTATTAATATTTTTTTTTTTTTTTTTGTGAACTGATTTTTCCTTTCCAATAATATATCGTGTGCTTCCATACACACACACACACACACACACACACACACACACACACACACACACAATGAAAATAAAATTTAAAGCTTCATTCATGAAAAATACAGAAGAGCTTAAGAAAATACATAATAAAGATATGGATAAATAAACAAATAAATAAAAAGGTAAGCAAGAGCTAGAACAGGGAAAGTTAACTAACTGCAATGACTTCTCCGCAAGCTTGATAAAATGCGATACACGGATACTATAATTTTGACGGACACCACTAGCAGCAAAGGTGTGAAGGAACAGATGAAACCTTTTACAGACTCTTTCCTGTTAAGTACAGTCACCTAAGATTATTCAAATAGAGTAATATATAGGTGTCATGCTACCACCGTCTGTCAGGGAGTTCACGACAAACTAAATCACCCTGGCGAGACATAAGCAACTCACAGGAAAAGAAATGTGGGGCGTGAGGACCAACCAGAAGAGGAGGGGAAGAGAAGGAGGAGGAGGAGGAGGAGGAGGAGGAGGAAAAGAGGGAGGACGAGGAGGAGGAGGAGGAGGAGGAGGAGGAGTAGGAGGAGGGGTAGGAAGAGGAGGAGGAAAAGAGGGAGGAGGAGGAGGAGGAGGAGGAGGAGGAGGAGGACATCACTATATTATACTTGTTTGAAGATACATTGGAAAAAAAAATCGAAACAAATTTCTGAAAAAAACTGTAATAAAGAGAGAAAAAAAAAAATAAAACAGAAGATCCATCAGCTTTGCCCAGTCTCTTACTGCATAAAGACACGCAATGCAATCCCCTATTATTATTGTATTTCCCTTTAGTTAATTCTACTTCAACCCTTGTAGAACTATGATAGTCTTTTGCTAACACTGAGATCACCGTAATAAAATTGTTTGGATGGGCATGAAGAAAAAAATATATAGATAATGTAATCTTGGCTAATCTGCAGAAGTACGTTTTTATGCGACTTTAATACGAATATGTCTTTTAAAAGTTATAGATGATTAAGAAAAAATTATTATAGCAGTGGAAAGGGTTAATGGGACTCCTCGGTGTGAGAGTGTTGTTTTGTTGCCTGTCCCCGTCCTCATCTGTCCATTCTCCTCTCTTTGAATCTATTACATTTTTACCTCTTACTTTTCGGGTTTATTTTTTGGGGGCTCTCTTCAGATATTCAGCCTAGCTCCCCCTCAGGTGAGCCCTTCCTTCATTATTATTATTATTTTTTTATTATTATTTTTATTCGACTTTCTTTCAATGATGTTTTATTTTCATATACATTCTGGAGGTAATGAACTCTGGAACTCCCTGCCTGCTCTTGTATTTTCTCTTACCTGCGACTTGAACTGTTTCAAGAGGGAAGTTTCAAGACACTTTATCCTCCAGTTTTAGTAAATCCTTTCGGCTTTATTCTTTAGGGACGGACACTTTTTTTCCATCCCTTTTATCATACCTTTAGCCAGAACCCCTCTTACATAAAACAAACGAACAGACAGGTGAAGCCAGGTGAGAGGGAGCGCCGTTACAAATGTTCAATCATGACTGGTGTTTAGAACATAGGTTATAGTATTGCTATCAGTAGAAGCTTATAGAATATTATTGGGACAAACAAACGAGAGGAGAGAGTGGGAGAGTGAGGAGCGCCGTTGGAAAGACTCGTTCCCTGTGTTTACATCCCGTCTCGTGCCAGTGGAAGGTCAGCTGATTCTAAAATTTCCCTATTTTATGCAGTCTGTTAGTGTTAAGTGCCATTGTTGCTAGCTCTAGGTAACTAAGTAGAGGGTATTGGCCAGATGCAGTCAGTTGAAAGTTGATTATGGGATGATTAATGATGATATTCCTGTGACAAACT